>NC_051180.1:101938814-102022011 GCF_013339695.2 Rhipicephalus sanguineus | reverse complement strand
CCGCCTTTCCCTGGCCGCTTCTTCCGTGCTACGCGGTATTATGCCGCGATTTTATTTCTTCCTTTGTTAAACTTGCAGTCTTCATTACGGCTGTATGGTATATTTTTTTTTGCTATTAATGTCCTCCTTGGCAGAAAAAAGGCTTGTTTATTACTTAGCCCTAGGCAATAAAGAAATCAATATATATATATATATATATATATATATATATATATATATGTGTGTGTGTGTGGTGTGTGTGTGTGTGTGTGTGTGTGTGTGTGTGTGTGTGTGTAATGACAGTGTTTAGAATGGCTCGAAGTAAGGCTCGAAAGTGAAAGTAATTAGGGCACCCTCGTGCATTAGCGTCATT
The DNA here is from genome assembly GCF_013339695.2 of Rhipicephalus sanguineus. Classification (NCBI taxonomy): domain Eukaryota; kingdom Metazoa; phylum Arthropoda; class Arachnida; order Ixodida; family Ixodidae; genus Rhipicephalus; species Rhipicephalus sanguineus. The sequence goes on along the minus strand of NC_051180.1, from coordinate 102,021,659 downwards.
ACACAGCGTCCTAATGAGGTCGCAACCTTTTATTCAATGCGACAATGGAGCGTAGAGCCATCCGAGCTCATTTCCTGTAGAAAATATCATGAATCACGTTTTTCTTCTGATATTGAAATATTGTATCAAGCTAATATGTTTTGCAGCTCTGCATTGTGTGCCTCAGAAAACAAAGTATCCGTTGAACGTGCAGTGCTGTTTCCTGAAACATCAACGACTACGTTGCCTTCAGGAGCTTTCACTCTGAAAGCTCCAGTAATGAAATAACTAAAACAGCTAAGAATATGTGTGTTAAATGTAGCCAATATCCATAAAAAAGCGCGGATTACTCCAATTTCAATAAAAGTACGTTGTCCGAGGGTTGATTGGTTGGTTGAAAAACTTTATTTATGTCCGAGGGAATCACTAAAATTTATTTGCAATCTTTTTTACGGGGATGAAATAAAGACAACGACAAGACTGCACAGCCTAAATCACAAGGTTAGTCAGCCGTAGTACAGGTTGCTTAACCTGGGCTGAAATATGAGTTAAGAGGATAGAATGAAAGAGGGAGAGCAGCCTAATTGAACTATGCCGTGTACAAAATCGCCCAATAAAAAAGGTAACACCTAGGCAGCGTTCTCTCGGCCCTTTATATAGTCAAGTGGACGTTAGGATTTCATTTCGTTGAAACAGTGCGTTACCACACGAACAAGAAAAGGAGGTGCGTGGGACGTTTTGCAACGGCAACATGGCATTCTGCATGAAGTTCTACCAGGTGTACAGAACAAGCCTATTTTTGTATAGCATCGCCACGTCTCCAGACAACCTAGATGAGATTATTATATAGATTTTGTTAGCAAGATATACCGTGCCTATCTGTAATCTTGTTATTAGCGCTTACAAATATTTCACCCATGATTAGCCATAAAAGTTAAGCAGCTGTCTACACTCTTAATCAGGTCCCGGTTGAATGCTTGCTATATCCAGGAAACCAAATGAAAAATGTCTGGTTTGCAGGCTATATCTAGCACTTTGAGCAGGACCTGATAAAGATTGTAGACTAAAAAAGAAAAATCGAACTTTGCTTGTTATTTTAACATGTAGGTGCAATAATAGAGTGGCTTGTTAGGCACCTCATAACTATGGGTGTCTGGCGTATGGCTGGCCAATAAGTTTTCCTTCGCAGAAGCTGAAGCTTCAAAAAGAAAAACTGTGAAGAGAACTTCATTACTTTCTGCCGGAAAAGCTGTTATAAAGCGTGGCGTTGGAAGCCGCGCATGAACTACCGGAGGGATAAAATTTCTTAAACCCCTTTGTATGCTCAGCGTTTTTTGTGTGGCAACGAAGCTATATATCGTAATCTACTTCATCCTAAGTTAATGACCTAATACGACGGTACTTTCGAGAGTGTGGTTCAAGGATTTATAAGAGCCGGACTCTCGTTCAGTTGCAATGTTGGGCGATCAGCTGCGCAAGCGAAAATGCTCTGCTTTCATCCCGTGCAGAGTTGCCAGGTCGAAAAGACAAGAAATAGGCAAGAAATTGGAAAAATAAGCCAAATAGTAGCCATCTTGAGGCTAGGGTAGCTAGCCAAAAGTAGTCACGCGTGTCAGAAAATAACTGCGACGTTTTTAATTTAAATGACCAAATGCAAGAGCCTTTAGTGGAAATGCAATTAAGTACCGGAAGAACCCTTCAAAATCATAATTGCTGAGAATAAAGCACTACTTGTTGACTTTAGTAATCATTTCGTGAAGTATGACAAAGTCCACATGGGCTGCTGCAAAAATGACACTCCATGCACGCGTATTGCGTGACTTTTCTTAATATGACTGGAAGTACCAGCCTTGTGACGACAATAAAAATCAGTATTGTATGAGCGTGCTCTAAATCACATTTGCTGGTATTGAAGAATAAACTGCTGTCACTTTCGCAACCGTTTCTCGCGTGCTGATGAAATGTGAGCAGTTAATATTTCCGAGTTGCAGTCCATACCTAATACCAAGAAATAACATGGACGGTGTGTCAGACATCCGATTGGCAATGTCGATGAGTGCAGAGCTTCCTGGATGCGGAGCACCTTCGATTGTCCTGTTCACTTCCAACTACAGTTTAAAGTCGCGTTCAGCAATGGGTGGTCTGCAAAATGCGGCCCCACGCAACGCTATTCCTTGCCCGGCATGACGCCTGTAAAGGGTCTTTTTGCAAAAGTGTTTCAAGCACCAGCGCGGCTCTGTGGTAGAATACTCGACTGCCACGCAGAGCGCCGGGGTTAAAGTCCTATCCCCTTCTGGATATTTTCATTTATTTCGTTTTTTCTATTTCGCGTGATAGTGGTTGCGGACACCGGCGGCGGCGGCGTAAAACTACCCCACTGCCGTTGTGATCTGATACCAGCTTTCGCTGTGAAATTAAATGCTCGCGTCTCTCTCTACCTAACAAAACGCACGCACCACAGTTATCTTGAGGATTCGCCGCATTAAGGAATCCGTGCAACGTTTTTAGGACTGCTTGTAGATAAGGTCCTGCCGCAGTTTCCTACAATAACCACAAAATGCAAATCTGGTACTACTCTACAGAAATTGCAAGTGCGTTAATTCCTCACACAGCATAAGAAAGTGCCTATATGCGCACATCGTGCAGTGGTAACAACACCACGAGCACATTAAAGCAACGGAACTAAGAAAGTTATTTTACATGAGACGAACTTAGGCAGAAGCTCAAAGGAAGCACTCAATTACTAGTGTGTAAAACACCCGTGTTCGGATGTTCTGTGGGTCCTTCTGCCAAAATCCAGCCGTTCAAACGAAGTAAAATATCAGGTCGCTTTCGTTTTCTAAGAACAGGAGAACGGCATAGCGTGGCAACTTGTGTCTTCCCGCCACCTCGCGGAGTAAACAATAAAAAGTGAACAGCTCAATAAGAGCTTTAAAAACGACAAATAAACAAACGTACAAAAGACAAGCAAGCAAACAAACACACAAACAAGAAAGCAAAGCAAACAAACAAAGAGACTAATAACTATATAAGTTTCCACCCATTCATGCTGTACTAAGGGTAATGTACTATTTGCACTAGAGTGCCTCGTTTAATAAGGCAGGAACACACAGTTCTATGTCGCCATATCACCGTAGCTAGGGCGTTCACTTTGCCGCCATGGTGCATGCCTCCGAAGTGGAGCGGTTGATCCGAAAAGCCACCGCGTTGTTCTCACCGGTGATCGTCCTCAGAACGCTATCAGCCATGACTTATCCCTGAGCTTCACCCGTGCCGCTGGCTTCTAAGCGATTTCACACCGATCCGCTTAGAGGTAAGGACCGTGACCTCGCCTAGGCGTCATCTTGTTCCTCGGCCCCTCCGTTTCACGCCATGATATACACTCTTTGTTCCGGCATAAATGCTTTTTTTTTCTTCAGTTTTCTCCGTTATGTGATTTGTGCGGCGTGGTGAAGAAAAGAATTCTACGGCCAAAGCCACAGGATTTTTTCCTGAGATAGTGTTCCTTCACATATATGGCGGAGTATCGTATGGAAAGCGCGGTGTTGAGCTCCGAAGGATAGAAGGGGTGTACTTGTGTAATCTAATCACAGCAGCTAAAAGCTCGTCCGATGCTCTACGAACTGAGCTACCATGACGGTAGAGCGTCGGACGGGCCATCCGAAGGCTGCAGTTTCGGTCCCTACCGGCGGCAAGTTGCCTTTTGGACCACTTTATTTCTTTGCATTGTTATCTTAATGACTACACTACAGTTGGGCGACTACAAATGATGTCCCCTATACCTTCCTTGGCTCCATTGTCTTTTGGTTTAATTTATTTATTTTATTTATTTAACAATACTGTAGGCCTTTGTACAGGCCCATGCAGGAAGTGGTTAGAATATGTACACTTGAGCATGGGAATAGTAAAACTATGAACGAGAACGTTGGATAACAAAGCAAAAATAAAACGAAGCGTAGCAAGTAACCATTCTAGCAATCAACATAAGAAACGTTGCTGCATTTAGGCTTTATTTCACAAAAAAACGAGCCCTTGATCCATTCATATTCTCGGGTTATATATACATAGATGGATAGACGGCATCCGTCACAAATTAAAAATAAAACGTGAATTTTTGAACCACTGCTATGGTCAACCACGCGCGAAGCATCGACGAAGTATCTTCGACGTGATGGACGTCATCTGCGCAGAGTTAATCGCAACGAAAGAAGGTACGGGGCCTATGGCAACGAAACATCCTGTCGGGCAACAATGCTTCTCCCAAGTACGTCACGCACTGCGAAGTCACGAATTGACTTACCGTCCGTGGCAACTCGCTAAAGTAGCAAACGGATCCACGCTATCGGAAATCACCGCAACACTCGTTACGAACGTGATCGGAGCACCAAGGCCGCGATTCGGACGAGCTCAGGATCGTGCGCATGGTTATGAAAGAAGCGACCCGGCCGGGCGTTCATTCCCTGCCACTCTGCGAAGAAGCGCAGAAGCCCTTCGCGTGTATGATCTCGACGGGAGGTCAGAGCGTTTTGCCGGACTTTTCGTGCTTCTCGGAGTGGCACGTTCCTGTACCTCTTTGCCGAGCGATGGTGTCTGATACATATAAAAAAATGCTAGAGAATTTAATTACGGGATAAAGGTTGAATGGTGGCAATCGTAACGTGAATGAGGCAATTATGCTGTCGGCGTGGCATAGGCTAGTCAGGCACCTTCCAGGCGTTTTGCTGTCTCCGAAGACAGCTTGTAATATTGTCTTGAATAAAGTGTGTGTGTGTGTGTTGTGTGTGTGTGTGGTGTGTGTGTGTGTGTGTGTGTGTGTGTGTGTGTGTGTGTGTGTGTGTGTGTGTGTGTGTGGTGGTGTCAGGCCGTGCCAGGAGGTGTGTGTGGTGTGTGTGTGTGTGTGGTGTTGTGTGTGGTGTGTGTGTGTGTGTGTGTGTGTGTGTGTGTGTGTGTGTGTGTGTGTGTGTGTGTGTGTGTGTGTGTGTGTGTGTGTGTGTGTGTCATAACAGAGCACAGCGAACACTAGCGAGCGTTAGCCAGCATTAAATTGATCAACTTGATTGACTGACGTCCAATAACTTCTCATCTCCTTGAATTTTATGTGTCGGTAGTTTTCCGGATTCATTCCTCAGTTCTCTAGGTTCAAAAAGCCTGTAACTTTAAACCAGCACAGCGAGAAATCCACTTAACAACATCAATAAGAATAATAAAAGAGGAACAAAAAAATTACACCATCTCCCTCTAAAGGGGACCATGAGGCGATGCGAAGCCGGAGCACTTGCATGATCGCGTTCCGTTGGCGTTCGTTGGGCATGCTACCAACCTCGCGTCGTGGAACGCGAAGAGGGACGCTACGCGCGTCGTATCTTCCATCTAGCCTGGCCGTTAATTCTCACAGGGCGAGCGGGGAACGCCGTCGACAGGCGGGCGAGTGGGGGGCAGCGTAGGAGAGGAGGGAGAAGGGGAGGGGACGCGCATGCGCTCGAGCTCATCGCGGCGTTGCGCAGGAGAGAATTTCGGCATGTCTAGCCCGCGTTTCAGAGGAAGAGTGGAAAGGGGGATGGGAGAGGGGTATGGGAGAGAAGGAGGGGAGAGGGAAAGTGGAGAGGGGGATGGGAGAGGGAATGTGGAGAGGGAAAGTGGAGAGGGTAGGGAGGGGAGAGGGGTATGGGAGAGGGGGAGGGAAAGCGGAGAGGGGAAGGGGAGAGGGTGAGTGGAGAGGAGGTGTGTGGAGAGGGTATGCGCATGCGCAGTAAGGGTGGTCACGCCGCACACCACCACCACCACCACCACCACCGGATTGAGCTCCGCCTTAAGATACTTCGCATCTAAAAAGCCACCATATACCTATAGCTGACGTACATGATACGAAGCAAGAAAAACAACGAAGAGAAGGAAAGCAGGATGCGTAGTCGCTCGCTGGAACCTTATTCGATTCTTTGTCCTTTGAAACGCAGTGTCCCTTCCGGGGAAGCTAACTGCAATAAGACTGGGTCCAGACACTCCGATCGATCACAATCCCGGCCACGCAGGGATCTTATTGGTACTGTCGCACCGGTCTCTGAACTCTAGCAGCGCAGTACGGAAGTAGGCGACCTCATTCGGACGCAATATGTCTTACTATAGTCTTCTTTTTCGATGTTCCATTGGAAAGCCAAATACGCACACCACGTTTCAGTCTGCTGTCACAGTGCTTACGAGCTTTCGTTTCCCCCTGTGAGCTCACTTGCACACTTTCCTTTTCTACAATGTTCACGAACATCGCCTTTTGATGCACGTGTATTTTCTGACCTCACATTTCCCCATATAAAATTTTGTTAAAGAAACAGACAACTGGAAACGTGGCATAGGTCATTGACCAGTGGTTCTCAAATAGGGGTCCACGGACCCCACGGGGTCTGCGAGGCCATGTTTACGGGCCCGCGATACCCATTCTCAAAAAAAGTCACAGTTTCGCCGCAACGGCGAAGCAGTGAATGCGATAGCAATAAATTAGAATGTAGGAAGCAGCTCGAAATTGCCAGCGCGTCGCTCGAGCGCAAAGGATGCACGAAAAGAACGCACACGGGACGAGCGCGAACTAATGCGTCACAGCTCGACACTTGAAGCGCGCTGCTCAAACATAAAGCAGGACGCACGAAACGAACGAACAGGTACACACAGGACGAGCGCGAACTAATTGTCACAGTTGTTACTTATTTCTCTTTGAACAGCGCGCTCCATTCGCAAACGCAGCCGCTGCAGCGAACGCATTGGCCTTCGTACACCCTGTTCCACCCCACCGGCCCGCCTCTTCTTTCCCCGAGATAAGCGCACGAAGGCGACCACGCCCTGTAGGGCGAAGAGCAAGGGCGTTCGCAGGAGCGTGGCGACGATCTTTAAAGCACGCCACGCGCTCACATCGCGCTATCTATGTGGGGAATAAGAAAGCATGTTGAAGTAAGTGGTGTGTATAAAAAGCTTGCCGTTAGCAGGCTGGAAGACGGCGCTGTTCATGGCCTAACCGTCTAACGCTGCGCGCTGCCAGGCGAGAAGTCGCCCGTTCGATTCCGCACGTCGGAAAGTTTTTCTGAGTGATTTTAAGTGCGAATGCACTTTATAAGCGACCCTGAATCCGCCGTCCCATAGCAATGGCGCGAGGAGCGGAGAGGAGCGTCTGTAGCAACGGCGCAGGGACGTCACGCCCCACGTGACTGCGCGCGCTCCGCCCTCCGCTCCGTTGCTGCGCGCGCCCCGCGCATTGCCTGTGGTGATGAAGGCCGGCGGCGAGACGCCGAACGAAAGCGTGCGAAGGAGGAGGAGAGGTTGAGGAAAGGAAAAGGCGCAACTTCTGCAACCCTAATTGGGAGCACGGCTCAGCGCCAAAGCGTGCGAAGCGAGCCGAGCACCCCGAAGCCGATCTGGCACGGGGACGCGCGATGCGTGAGCGAGCGCGGGCTCTTGAATTCGATCAGCCGGACGCGAGCTTCAAGCGAGACTTCCTGGACCGCAGCTTCGGATATAGCTGCGCGGTGTGCGATCGACTGTGGTTCGACAACAACCTGAGCCCCATCTCGGGCGTGCGCAACGCCGCCAACAAGTTGAACGCGTTGCGGGTTCTTTGGAACGAGTTCGGAAGACAGATCATCATCATCAGTAAAAGTGCTTTGCACTCAAAAACGGCCAGACCTCCGTGGGTCGGCTGGCGCGTGCTCTCTCGCTGCCGTCTCCTTCGCTCGGCTCTGCAGTTTAGTCGCGCGCGCGCGCCCCCTCATAACATCACCCCGTGCTTCGCACTTCCTCATACTCCCCTTCGGGGAAATGCGGGTTTATTTCTTTGTGGCTTTTATATATATATATATATATATATATATATATATATATATATATATATATATATATATATATATATATATATATATATATATATATATGTACGGTGCATGACGGTGGCGCCGGGGACGGCACCAATACGCCCAGACTGTCCATATATTTGCTATCGCAATAAAAAAAAATTACGCGTTTTTGGAGGCACACTGCGTTTCGTCACAGCGGCGCCTTCTGATGTTAGGTATGCTTCATCGTATAACATTACTTCGTTGCGGCAGAGCTCATACATGTTTCCCCATCTCCACAAAATGGCTATAGAGCTTCTGTTGCAGTTTACGACCACATATGCACGCGAGCATACATTCACTATGCTTGCATATTTGAAGAGCAAACATAGCTAGAAACAGGTTGAATGTGATTGGAGACTGCAGAAGTTACTGTCAAGCTGTTGAGATCGAATTGGCGTGGCACTGTAGTTTGACCAATCTTTGCTGGGGAGAAATAAAAGGCACCTATTATAAGCCGCATGTTGTGCTGAGTTATGACACTCCCCCCCCCCCCCTTTTTTCTCTCTCCAAGGGATTCCACATTACTCCCAGCGGTCCACAAAGGGTCCCCGAAACATCCATGACTGAAAACCACTGCCATAGACGGTACAGGAATTCAGAATATTGACAAGAGGTCACATCACAAGCACGTTGAGCAGATATATACTTTATTTCAAAGGAATCATAGAGAGCGCTCAAGGAAACGTCTCTCACACTTCCGATTTTCTGCTGTTCTTCCTACCCTCTATTAGAACAAATGCCCTTATTTCGATAAACATACCTCTTTGCACCACACCAAGTGGGCATGCGTTCACGCACAACAACTACATAGCCCATCCATGACCAGTTGAAGGCCGTGCTGTCCTGTTCGTGCCGGCCTGATCGGTAACAGCAGGAGTGACGGACCCGAGAGGCCGGCAAGTCCATCGGTGTACCGGCCCATGAATCACTCCCGCTGGCGCATGCTGAAAGGAAATATAAATCCATGGGTTTCGCTAGCCAAAAGCATGACATGATTATGAGGCACGCTGTCGTTGAAGACGAAAAAAAATTCGACCATCTGGTTTTTCTCTTGCGTGCACTGAACTTGCGCCTTCATCAAAATGGGTGCACAGCGGCCGGGATCGAACGCGCGTCCTTCGGATCAGCAGCCGAGCACCGCAACCACAGTACCACCCCGGTGGACATGTTGGAAAAGAGATATATGATCGTGGATGGCGTTCCTTTCTTCCATTTTAAAGTGTTTAATCCGACAGTCATCTTCATCATCTTCCAAAGACACTGTAAGTGATACATGATGAAATAGGTGACGTTTAAATAGGCACAGCAATTGCCGGGTAGGCCTGCCTCGCGCACACCCCGCCACTGTCTCCATCACCACCCGATTGCGGTGATTGCCTTTCGATGGAGGCGAAATGATAGAGGCCCGTGTACTGTGCGATTTCAGTGCAGGTTAAAGAACTCGAGATTGCGGAAATTGTCCGGAGCCTTCCACTACCTCATCTCTGGTAGCCCGAATCACTTTGCGAGGTTGAACCCCATAAACCAACCAGAAAGCGATTTCCCTCACCCCCTCCCCGCTTTTGCATCAATGTAAGGGAATTAATATGTAGGATATAATATAAACGCCAAGTAACAAACTATCCACCGCACGTTGGACAGTCCGACGCCGGGTCTAGCCTGCTTGCTCCCATCATTTTAGAAAATATTGTTTCTATGTGTGTGCTTGGGTGTTCAACGTACCTGCACGCAAGCAGTTCGGCCAGAACGCCAGAAGCTCCACTTTTGTCTCAGAAGTAATATGTGATCCAGTCTTTTATATTATTTAGTTTCATTTAACCGCTTGGACAACGCAGCCAGCCGACCTACACACACTAACTTACCTTCGTGATATCGCGGTCCGCTTTCTCCTCCCCCTCCTTCTTTCGGGAACCTGGTCCATGATCATAGTAAAGTTGATCTTGAGAACGAAATCACCCCTAACCATTCTCCCCCCTACCGCTGTCCGCTAACCAACGAAATGCTCACATGTGCTGAGGCAGCCGGCACGCGCGGTTATGCTCGATTCAGGATATCTTTCTTCAGAGCCGCTGATTGCATTTAACCCTATGTTTCTTTTCCTTCGCACAGGTTATTTCGCTGGAGGTCCTACCGGGGAACCGAGCTGATGAGGTTCAGGAATGCAGCTGACGTCGAATATCCGTACAAATCAACGATAATGAGGGCGCCACGGATTTTCAGGAATCGGTGCTTCCGCCCAAGCTCTAATGCGGAAGCGCTGTTGCTTCTCAGTTCGTGGGATTTTTAGAGAAAATGTCCACATTGATTTTTTACACGTGGCTGCAGGGGTGAGCGTACATCACAAATCGAGACACTTGCGGTAGTACGTCGGTCATGATATTACCGCCATGATGCCTTTACATTCTTGCGTCTCCTAAGGAGTCATTCCATTAAGTACTTTTTGACATTATTTATTATTTTTTGCACATAATTTACGAACGATTTCTTGTGATGACGTCATCATGTGATGTTACGTTACTTGGCGTCACTGTGACGCCATAACGACATCATATGGCGACGTCATCACGTGATGATTTTTTACGTCGCTCGTGTGGACGCCGCCTACAGGAGACGTCAGCCTGGTACGCTGGTCAATTTTCGCCTTTGATGGGGCATCTAAGGCTTTCGCCTTAATAGTTTTTTTATTTCATAATGTCGTGATCACAGAGGCAGTCGCGAAAGTTGTTTCAGAATTGATCAGTGCAAATATTCCTCGTTAACAGAGACGCGGACCATGGGACTTATTGAGAAAACACCATGTGTGACAAGGTTTCCTTGACTACTGGCGTTCGGACGCCACCACTTGTCATGATGACGAGACAGTAGCTGTGAACCTATAGCCAATTGCCGTCAATATGTCACAGCCAGCCAAGTTCTGTCGAATGAGAAGAAGCAAAGTATAGGAAATTTTTCTCGGCCCATATGAAGTGCAGCCATAATGAAGGTAATCCTACAGGAAGGAGCGTGCTTTTTAAATGCGAAGCATTTCTTAGAGTCCAAACGCCCTTTGGATCTATCTATCTATCTATCTATCTATCTATCTATCTATCTATCTATCTATCTATCTATCTATCTATCTATCTATCTATCTATCTATCTATCTGATGACGGCATCACGTGACGTCATAGTTGCGTCACACATTTTGGCGATATATGACGTCGTGATGACGTCATCCCGTGATGAACATTTTTTGTATCACTCGTCCCCGAAGCCGTAGACGCGGGACGCCGACGGTCAAATTTCCCGTATGATGAGGCATTTAAGGCTTTCGCCTCAATAAATAAATAAGGCGGCTGCCTGCTTCCCATTACATCGTTTCCCACAACGCGTGGGATCTGCCGGATTTTTACAGCGAAAGCTGTTATGAGATCATTTCACCGGCCGTTTTTGGCGCCGTAGTTGTCCGCCGCCGCCGCCGCCGCCGCCGGTGTCCGTAACCAGTATCGCTCGAAGTAAGAAAAAAAAACGAAAGAAAAAAAATTCCAGGATGGAATGAGGTTCGAACCTGGGCCCTCTGCGTGGGAGCCCAGTATTCAACCTCTGAGCCATGCTGGTGCTTGAAACTGCTTTGCAAAAAGGTCCTAGACAGGCTTCATGTCGGGGAGGAACCACATTAGCATATGCAATATAGCGTGGTAGAAGAGTAAAATAAGCACCAAGCGTCGCACAACGCGAATTCTGTAACCAGGCGCCACACAATGCGAATTGCGCAACGAGTACGTTGTTGAATGCTTCCAACCCATTACAAAGGACTCTGCCATAATCCTTCTTCGTCATCAGGCACAGCATCAACAAAGTGCGCATAATGCCCTACATGCGTATAGCAGGTACCAACGCTCTCCGTAGAATGACGAAAAATGGCACAGTGCCTGCTGCCCTACTTCTCAAAAATTACAATGATTTATAGCGTAGTGGGTTCCTCGCAAGTGCACTTGTATTGGTTGCCAAGGAAGCCCATAAGCGCATGATCCACTTCCTCGGGGTCTCAGTAAAATTACACTGATTTATAACGTAGTGGGTTCCTCGCAAGTGCACTTGTATTGGTTGCCAAGGAAGCCCATAAGCGCATGATCCATTTCCTCGGGGTCTCAGTAAAGTTCTTCGCCCCCCCCCCGTCTCTCTCCCACGTCAACGTATGTTATACAGCATGACGGGAGAGGGAAATAGCGACCGGGCGTCACCCAATGCAAATTATATAGCTGGTGGGCCGTTTAAAGCTTCCAACCCATTACAAACGGTTGGGCCATAATTCTTCATCGTCATCAGTCGTCGCGTCAACAAAGTGCACATAATGCCTTACAGACGTGTAGCTGGTGCCTCGCTTCTCCGCAGAATGACGAATAATGGCTTTGTAGGTGCTTCACAACTTCACAAAAATTGTGATTTATGGCGCAGTGGGTACCTTTCTAGTGTACTTGTATTAGCAGCCCCAGGAGAGGATACAACGGGCTCTAGAAACGCCGCTCTTCCAGCTTTCGCTGTGACTGTGCTGCGGTTTCAGCGCAGGCGTGGCGTATTTTTTTTGTTTGCTGAAAATGCTACTTTTTATGCGGAAAATACAAGTATGTTTGACCTCCGTCATTTCACCATTATAGGGAAAACTTACCGTTCCCCAGTGCAGTGTAGCGAACTGAATATGTACCTACGTTCTGCTTAACCTATGTCTACCGCATACCGTTTATCTCGCGCTTTCGTTCTCCCTCCTAGATAAATGGCATTGCTACGTTACACTACTAAAGCCGAAAGAAGGGTGAGAAACCTAGCGCCATTCACAACTAGGACTTCTTTCTAGCTTTACTCTGCAAATCACTTATGTCGTCGAATTCACAGAACCAAAAATTTCTGTTGCATCAGTTACGGGATGCACTGCACGTGAGAAATAAAAGGCCATATCGGGGCTGATAACTAACCCAAAGCTCTATCTTTTTTGCCGCTTTTCGATCCCACAACAAGCGAAAGCGGTAGATCGACAATTCTAATAAGGGGAGACGATCGCGTGTTCAATACTCGCGTTTTACAACAGTTTCGACTCATCGACAAGGCCTACTAACAAATTCGTATGCCTGCACAACGTATCATTAGGCCGCGTTCCCGTTTCATTTTATCCAGGTTTTCCTGTCATTTCATTCTCAGTATTCTTTTCGTTGGAGGCGAAAATGTTTGAGGCATGTGTACTTAGATTAAGGTACACGTTAGAGAACCCCAGGTGGTCGAAATTTCCGGAGCCCTCCACTACGGCGCCCTCATAATCATATCCTGGTTTTGGGACGTTAAACCCCGGTTATCATTATTATTTTCAGTATTCCAAAAAACGTTGTTTTGTGTAGTACCTGGGATAAAATGGCATTAGACATTCCTTTCTCCTTTTCTTCTCGGTGGTTTGCGTCGTCGAACTTTCTTGTAGCATTAGACACAGTCTAGATTTACGCATTATCAATCACACGTTTACGCACTACACAGTATTGAACACATTACTGCACGAGCAGTGACTCACTGAGGACAAAGAAAGTGCACCGTCAGACGCGATCGCCACGTTTTCACTTAAGCTTGAGACGGCAATCTAGGTTGGTTTACCTTCGTAACAAAAGGTCCGTTGCTCTTGTGAGCCTTCATTGGATTACGTTCGTCGTCGCCCTGGCACACGATACGCCGGGCTTAGAACGAAACAATTTACGTGCGCCGCATTCCTTCCTGCTCCTCGAAGCCAGCATTTGTCGATTGAAGGGCTATATGCGTGAAAACAAAGAAAAGCAGGAAGCCGTGCATATGCAGCGCACGTTCTCTAAACGATTGAGGCACGTTCCGGTTTGGCCGAACACAACTTAGGAAAGAAAAGAATATTTTCTTGTTAAGGTTCTCGTCGCAATGCGTGTGACACTGATCCTCGAAAGACCATTACCACACTCTCCTATTCTCTCACTCTCTCTTTCCCTCTTGACCCTTCTGTCCTCTTCTTCTTTCACCGTCGCTCGTCAGCACGTGCTCGCACTCAAAGGACTCGCGTGGAAAGGAGAGCGATTGTAAGTGAGGTGAGATCGCACGTAAAATGAGTGGGGCATTAAAGGTAACAGCGATGCACTTGAAAATGCACTCTTTGCATATATATAGTCGCAAACTGGAGAATTGAAACGAGTGCTTCTTCCTTGTTGTTTTGTTTTCCTTCGTATACTGAATAAACTGCAACAACGTAAGGTTCCTTCGTGTGGAGGAGCCCGCTGAAACAGCCGAGGAGCTGCAGGTGTTGAAAGCGAAACGCCTCCGTGGAGGGTCGCTATATTTCGCCAGCGCTGCCAACGCATGAATAACACATGCTAAGTGGCCTTACGCAAGAACTTATTCGGTGGTCCCTCACAATAATACGGCCACATCTAGCGTGCGTTCGAAAAAAGCAGTTGTGGAAAGTAGCGAGCGTAGGAAAATTGAGTTCTTTAAAGATCTTGCTCACTGCGAATATGGGGTTCAGTTCTAAATGGCCTGAGTGATGTAAAAAACAGAATAAAGCCTTCAGTTCTGTGTTTCACGGGTGGCAACTACACTTGAAATATTCTTTTTTTTTCGAAGTCTACATTTAATATTTATTGCTACTGTAAGTGCCGCCTATGAACCTATGGCAATCTGCCTGCACTTAATGATTCCTGTGAGGAAAATATGCAATGTACTTATGAAGTTTTTCACTTGCCTCTTCATCCAAAGATAATTAGCGCAGTAAGGCAGCAGTGGCAGCAGAAAGACAGCTTTCCACTAGGCATTTTGTCAAGCCCTTTATTCTGAATCTGCCTCTTTTACTTTATTTATTCTTAGGCCTCTCTCTCTTCTTCGGTAATGGATGCCTTTATCTCTTTCGCTCTCTCCACCTCTATCTCTCTACGCGTTAACTGTGCTTTATAACGAGAATAGTGGCGAAGCGATGAACAAGCAACCAAAGAATGGCGTACTTATGCACAAGGGCTAAATGGTGTCGAGTTATTGCAGCGATACCTGTCAAACATTCCCAGTAAGAAATAAGTATTCCAGTATCTGTCGTCACAGACGCTTTCGGTAGAGCAAACACCTCCTACTTGCAATGATATTTCCAGCTTATGCCTGCACATTGCAGCTGCCCACTGCACATTCTCAGTGAAGAAATAGCTACGTGCTTTCTTTTCCATGCGCTGCATCGATGTATACAAGATTAACACCACGCTAAAGAGGAGGAGGTGAAACTTCATATGACCAATGGATTTGGGCACGTATGTATGTGCCAGGGTCCCCGCACGACCCCACAGCGCTATGCGTTCTTCGCACATGCTGCGTCTTCTTATTCAGGACTTTATGAATGCGCACTTTATATCGTGATTTTGTTTACTCACGCGTTATGTTCTGTTTTGTTTTGTTCATTTTATGATTACGGCGCTGCCATGTTTTGTTAGAGCATCGGACGCGTTATCCGAAAGTTTCAGGTACGGTGCCTGCCAGCGGCAAGTTGCCTTTTCATCCACTTTAACTTCTTCAGATTTGTATCGTAATTACCGCAAATAACGTCCTGTATATTTTCAATGCCTTCATTTTCTATTCATATTCATTAAGGTTGCGCTATAGAAAAACGAGCTCTTGAATTATTCTTATTTCATTCATTTACGCTACAGTGCTACACGAAACCCCAGTTTTTAAAGCAAGTTATCAAGATGTACTTTTGGCCTAGTTGGTTCATATTCGCAGTAAAACAGCGACGGCGAAAAGAACAGACCAGACTGGGAGAGTGTGGTCCGTTGTTTTTGCCGGCGCTGTTTTACCGTAAAGCAAGTTATGCATTCAGATGTAGTTCCGTAGGACCAAAGACACGGCAAAGTTCACTTCTATTTCGAATAGACGCAAACTCATACCCTCTATGCTTCTTTCCCGAATATTTTCCCCGCGGCACAAGAGAAAATACTCGAGCACACGTGAAATCTATGCGCGGCTTGGGTTCAACGTCCTTCTTTAAGCTAGTTTCCTTGAAGCCCTGTAAAGTGGGAGACTTCTTTTCTTCTTGATAAGAGAACAGCGAATGCAACGCCATACTCAGTGGCTACGGCGAGGGACGGAAAGGAGGCAGCACGAGCAAAACTCTAGATACCGGCGTGGCCGTGGTGAGTGATTGCACATCTGCCGCGCCGCTGAGTTAGCTATGGTTACAGCCTTACTCGTCGCTTTCTGCGTGTGTGCGCCCGCTTCCACTCGAACGTCTGAAAGTCGGAGTCGACAGAGAACTTTCGAACTCGCCTGGAGCGAAGCCGAATATGATACATTTCATTTTTTAGTTGTTCACTAAAAGTACAAGAAACGTTACAGTTACTGAGCCGTTTCGGTCAATGCAACGTGGAAGCGTCCTTGCCGCGCAGTAGTGTTGTCAAAATTGAGAAAAGCGGCACTCATGAAAGGAAAAAAAAATGTGATTGAAAGGACGGCAAGAATAATTCTACCTTGCTTTATTGAAAAAAACAAGCTGAAAAACGCTGATTCTACCAGTGTTCCGCAACTCTAAACAACTACTGAACATGAACTCACAGGGTCCCTTATGCATTCACCCGAGACGATTCTCTGTCGATGTATTACTGATCCTGCCGCGCTACCCTCCGAAAGCTTTCTGCACCTAACGTGGTTGTGTACTGCCTTAAGAATCGGAGGCACCTCCCTTGGTTTCGCACTGCCTCCGTGATCGGCCCACCTTTCGCCAAGCTTCGATGTCATTCGATGACGTCATCAGGTGACCCTACGTCACGTGACGTCACAGTGACGTCACAAACTCTGGCGACCTGCGACGTCAGGGTGACGTCATCACGTGAAGATGATTTTTACAGCGAAAGCTGTTATGAGATCATTTCACCGGCCGTTTTTGGCGCTGTAGTTGTCCGCCGCCGCCACCGCCGCCGCCGCCGGTGTCCGTAACCACTATCGCTCGAAATAAGAAAAAAAAACGTAATAAGAAAAAAGTTCCAGGATAGAACGGGGTTCGAACCTGGGCCCTCTGCGTGGGAGCGCAGTATTCAACCTCTGCGCCATGCCTGTGCTTGAAACTGCCTTGCAAAAAGGTCCTATACAGGCTTTATGTCGGGAAGGAACCACATTAACATATCCAATATAGGGTGGTAGAAGAGTAAAATAAGCACCAAGCGTCGCTCAACGCGAATTCTGTAACCAGCCGTCACACAATGCGAATAGCGCAACGAGTGGGTTGTTGAATGCTTCCAACCTATTACAAAGGGCTCCGCCAAAATTCTTCATCGTCATCAGGCACAGCATCAACAAAGTACGCATAATGCCTGACATGCGTTTAGCAGGTACCACGGCTCTCCGTAGAATGACGATAAATGGCATAGTTCCTGCTTGCCTACTTCTCAAAAAATCAACAGCCCTATTCCCCGGAGTGAATGATGATAGTGGGAGAAGCTGAGGAGGTTCATCGGTAAACCGTGGAATCTTCCGATGAATCTGCCCAAGTACATCATCACCGACGTGCGATCGGCGCGTTTATACTAAAGGTTCGATGAGTTATGACGGACTTGCAGCTCACTTCTAATTTTACATTGGACGCTGTGCAGTTTCATTGTTTAGAAACCGATTGCTTTAATAAAATCTGGCGTCCTTCGTTAAGCAGCTGGCGTACTTTCGTTTTGCTACAGGAGAAATCCCAAGGCACTACCTTGCAACAATGGCTGCTAATGGGAATGAGAAACAGAAGAAGTCGGCTTTTAGCTAACACTTCACTTCTACTTCTACTAACGTTTCCTACTGGAACATGCCAATGGCTGCTAATGGGGAAGAGAGACAGAAGAATTCGGCTTTTAGTTAACAGCGCACGCTTTTTTTATTGTTCAACAACGCGCAGGAAAAATTTTAGTTAACGCACCACCGAATTTTTTTATTGTTCAAAGCGTAAGACGCGCAGGAAAATTCCCACCGGCACCACCTTAGAAGGTCTAAGACTTGTTACGGACACGACTACTCTACTACTGCTACTACGACGACGACGACTACGAGGGACGAACGGGTGACAACGGGTGCCGCCTAAGGAGCTTCGCCCCTAAAATTACGATGATTTATAGCGTAGTGGGTTCCTCGCAAGTGCACTTATTGGTTGCCATTGGCAAGCCCAAAGCGCATATCTATTTCTCGCGCAAAGTTCTATTTCGGCCCCCCCCCCCGGTCTCTCTCCCACGTAACGTATGTTATACGCCGCCCCCCCCCCCGTCTCTCTCCCACGTCAGGGAAATATGCAAGTCTGTCATGCAAGTGCGGGAGAGGGAAATAGCACCAGCGTAAATGCATAAATGTGGACCGTTTAAGCTTCCAGCTCATTAAAAAAGGCTGAGCCAAATTCTTCATCGTCATCAGTCGTCGCGTCAACAAAGTGCACGTATTGCCTTACAAACGGTAGCTGGTGCCTCGCTCTCTCCGCAGAATGGGTAATGGCTTACTAGGTGCTTCCCAACTTCACAAAAATTGTGATTTATGGCGTAGTGGGTACCTTGCTAGTGTACTTGTATTAGTAGCCCCACGACAGCTTACAACGTGCTCTATAAACGCCGCTCTTCCAGCTTTCGCTGTGACTGTGCTGCGGTTTCATCGCAGGCCACTTTAGAAACATCTGGCGTTCTTTCGTCTGCTTTTACAAAACATCTGGCGTCTTTCGTTGATTTATTTCATCAATCAACGGCGTTTTGAACAAGATTTTTATTGTTTAATCACGCACAGGAGAAATCCCACCAGGCACTACCTTGGAGGTCAACAATGGCTGCTAATGGGAATGAGAAACAGAAGAAGTCGGCTTTTAGCTAACACTTACACTTCTACTTCTACTAACGTTTCCTACTGGAACATGCCAATGGCTGCTAATGGGGAATGAGAGACAGAAGAATTCGGCTTTTAGTTAACGCGCACGCTGCGAATTTTTTATTGTTCAACAACGCGCAGGAAAAATCTCCCACCGGCACCACCTTAGAGGTCAAAGCGTAAGACTTGTTACGGACTACGACTACTACTACTACTGCTACTACGACGACGACGACTACGAGGGACGAACGGGTGCCGCCTTAAGGAGCTTCGCCCCTAAAATTACGATGATTTATAGCGTAGTGGGTTCCTCGCAAGTGCACTTGTATTGGTTGCCAAGGAAGCCCATAAGCGCATGATCTATTTCCTCGGGGTCACAGTAAAGTTCTTCGCCGCCCCCCCCCCCGTCTCTCTCCCACGTCAACGTATGTTATACAACATTGCGGGAGAGGGAAATAGCGACCAGGCGTCACCGAATGCAAGTTGCATAAATGGTGGACCGTTTAAAGCTTCCAGCTCATTAAAAAAGGCTGAGCCAAAATTCTTCATCGTCATCAGTCGTCGCGTCAACAAAGTGCACGTATTGCCTTACAAACGGGTAGCTGGTGCCTCGCTTCTCCGCAGAATGGGTGAATAATGGCTTACTAGGTGCTTCCCAACTTCACAAAAATTGTGATTTATGGCGTAGTGGGTACCTTGCTAGTGTACTTGTATTAGTAGCCCCACGACAGCTTACAACGTGCTCTATAAACGCCGCTCTTCCAGCTTTCGCTGTGACTGTGCTGCGGTTTCATCGCAGGCCTGGCGTTTTTTTTTGCATCACTCGTGTGTTTCCCTCGACGCCGCGGGATGCTCACGGCCAATTTTCGCCTTTTGATGAGGCATCTAAGGCTTTCGCCTTAAGATAATTTGGGGAAGCTACGGCACTAGTGCTGCGAGGACTGAGGAAATAGCGGAGCCGTCGGCCTTCCCCTCTTCCCTTCCTTCCTCCTTCCTCCTCTTACCCTCACTTCCAGTTTTCACCCCTTGGTATACTATACTATAGAAGACTATGCTATGCTTTACTTCTCCCCTCGTCCGCCGCGGTGGCGTAAAGGTTACGGCACTCGGCTGCTGACCTGGAGGTCACGGATTCGATCCCAGCCGCGGCGGTCGCATTTCGATGGAGGTGAAATGCTGGGGGCTCGTATAATGTGCGATGTCAGTGCACGTTAAAGAACACCCGATGGTCAAAGTTCCCGGAGCCCTCCCCTAGGGTGTGCCTCATAATCATATCGTGGTTTTGGCACGTAAAACTTCAGATATAATTACCCACTCTCCTCCTCTTTTCCTCCTCCTCTTTTCCTCCTCCTCCCTCTCACTTCCCTTTCCCACTCCTTGCTATACTATACCATACAAGGCTATTCTACGCTAGTAGCTGCTTGGCATTTACCCGCTTTCAGTGGCGCATACCCGCCCGAGATTGTGCCAACGCCACCCGGAGTTCTGCCAAGCTTAAACTGCTCTGCTGTTGAAGTTTGTAAGAGACAGGGCTGGGCAGAGATACTCGGAAAAGTATTCCGGAATACAGATATCGAAATACGTGGACCGGAAGCCTAGAATACAGATACTGAGATACATTTGCCTTTAGCGTAACGGGATATTTCTGAGATACTTTTGCAATATGACGAAAAAAGTATTCCGGAATACAGATACAGCAATACAGATACTAGAAGAATTCTTTTTTATTTCAAGGATGGTCGTACTCCCCAAAGGAAATTTATAAGTGCAGCCTAATGGTGTAAATGAAGTTGCAGTGCATTGAAACTTTCAGTTTATTTATTTATTACAGTACCCTCAGCGCCATTAAGACATCACAGAGGGAGGGGGGCTTACCAAGTACATAATTAGTAATAATGACATAATTACACATATCAATCGCAATAAAAAAGTACACTATTTCACAGCAAGAGTAACAAGCATTGGGCAACGAAATCGACATGCTTGGTGACAACTAAATCAGCTATGCTAGAAATAACATAGTTTAAGCAAACCGCTCGAATCACTAATGAACACCAGTGAATTGAGAAAAAGTATTCACTTACTTAGCACATAAGATCTGCTTTGCTGAGTAGGTTCCTGTGTGAGCTTCACAAGCAGGCTGTCTTCTAGACAGCGTCGATTCGGCCTCATCACAAGACTCGCGAAAGAAAAAAGTCTATCTAGCGCTGCAGAGGGGTACAAATTCGTGTTAGAGTGAATAAATACCGCCTTCATAGTCGGATAGCCATGGAGCGCGGCGACATCTCTTCTCGGGCCATCTAGATACCGAAACACTTCCTCCCTCATGTGGGTTGTTCTGACCGCTCAGAAGCCCAAGTCGGTCCCCATCTTCGGAATCCTCTGCCGTCTGGCCCGGTCTGCGCCGGGTCAGACGGCTGAGGATTCCGCTGCCCATATAGCCGGTCATATTTACATACGCGCAATGGAGCCAAAGATGTCGATACTGCACCATCCAAAAATTGGCTTTCTAAAATCACGTTCTTTGGGGGTGAGAGGGTGTAAGCCCTCCCAAGTTGCTCCTGCAAGCTCTCTATACAGACGTGGAAACAGGGACACCTGCTCGGAGCGCCCCATCAGAAACTACAACAAGCACTAGTCGCCTAGGCTGAAAGGGTGTCACCACCACCGACGCTACAGGCACCAATTTAAGCAAGCCGCCGCAGGCGAAGTCACCTCCGGCGGTGGGGGGCCTGGTACCACAAAAGACCGTTTGACGCTTGTGATCCCTTAGGAACGCACCCTCACACGCGGGAGAGGTGACTGAAAGCGCGACAAAAATAGCCATCCTCTAGTCACTACCGCCGCTACTATGGGAACTGCTTTTAGAAGTGCCGCCGCTTTGAGAACTGAGCGCACGCGAAGCATTGCAAAGCCTCTGTTCCAAGGCTGTATTCGCGCGGGGGTTCACGAAGTAATGGCTTGCCGTCCGAAAAAAAAAAACTAGGCGAGCTGCACTGGCCTTGAGAGACATCGACTTTAGTCGGCAGAGGCCGACAACACTGCCTCCGCGATTCTGGCGTCTGCGACGTCGCGCGCTTTATCACATGAGCTATTCTGTGCTTGAGGGGAAACCATCGCAGCCCTTTCTGTCGGCGATCGGCAGCGCGCCTTTGCTTGTCTTGGCACAAAAACAAATGAAAAAAAAACCGTCATATCCCCTTGGAAACACGCGTAAACTCATTTCCGACCAAAAGAAAATGTAACGAGATGCCCGTGTTCTGCACTGTATCGCGATACAAGCGATACATCGTAAAAGTATTTCACTACTGAGATACAAATACATTTTTCAAATGTATCTCGATACAGAAATACAGATACTCAAAAGTATCTCTAAAATACTATTGCGACACTCTTGCATCGCGATACCGCCCAGCCCGGGTAAGGGAAAAGTACCGGTTATAAAGGTTGCTCCATTAACCAAGGCAATTGACAGAGAACGGTGGAAGACTATAAAAAGGTTTCGCGAAATATTTCCGGAAATTCTTGTCAAGACAATGCGTCAAATTTTTTCGTATTTCTTTATTTATAGACTGTGGTGTTTCGTTGAAACGAGGTTGCTGGTTCCATTCCCGGCCACAGTGACACGAGGATGCATAAAGAAACTTCTACTGAACACTGCGAGACACCTACATAACGCAAGGCGGACAAAAGCAGTATGAATCACTTTATTTGGCTATCTCGCACGGATCATGTCTGATATTGTTAGCTGTAGGAAGTAAAGAGGAGCGTCTGGTCATTGAAGCGAGTACACCCACCTAGAGAACCTTATTGCAGGGACTTATCTAGCGCTTTTTTCACTACGATTTAGAAAATATCTCCTACACGAGGCAGCGCCACTGAACATTAAAGAAGTGTAGACACCAATATATTCTATGAAAACTTAATTATGAAAACTTCATTATTTTATGTGGAAGGCCGTTTATTGAGAGACATCGACTTTAGTCGGGCTCTTACGACGGTCGGCAAGTTCGCGACAGTGGCCCACTATTTTAAAATTGCACAATTTTCATTTGAAGATTTTACACATTTCACGATTCCGAAAGAACCTTCCAAGAGGTTATAAACCTCCGAGTGTCGAAATGAATTAGTATCACGTGATGGCAACGTGACGGGGATTATCAAACCGGTGACGTCAGCAAACCGATATGCCATCTGCTACATTTCGCGCATGCGGCTCCGCTTTGCGACTCGTGTATCACCCAGTATCACCGAAACGCGCAGCCGCGTCTCCGAGCGGTCTATGCGCGTGCCTTCCGCAATTAACTCCGCCATCGCGTATTGCCGGAGGTAATCGCGGAGGCCACGCTATGCGTCTCCCGCTGTCACAGTGGGGGCCGTCGGGCGAATCTGACCGTGAGCGTCTGCCTGAGAGCGAGCAAGTACACGTAGAAAAGTCTGGTATCGTCTTTACATTTGCCGTAAAATTTTCAACGTCGAAAAACGTCGGAAATGACGTCGAAAAAGTTTACACGACCAGATGGCAAAGAAAAAAGTTCCGTCAACGGGCATCGAACCCACGACCGCTCGGTCCGGAACAACAGATGTCGGGCACGCTATCCACTGCGCCACGGTCTTTGTTTTTATTTCCAGTCGTACATCACACCAACGGGCACAACAGAATTTTCAACGCCACACCTTTTGCAGATGTCTCCTGACGTGCTTGCTGATGTTTATCACAGGTGTCAAAAAGGAGCTACACTTCCTCCCTAGACTTCAAAATTCAAATTAAAAGAATATTTTATTTCTCCGTAAGGGTGAAGTGTTTGAGCGGAATTTATTTCGTACAGCCTCCTATATATCGTACCCGTTACAAATGTTAGACTATTTCGCCTTTGTCATGTAAATCGCGATCTGGGACAGTCGTCGCTACTTGACGCGCGTTCCGACTAGCATGGCTGAGGACTGTTAGCGTAATAGGCGGACATTTAATTGTGTTACCTGTGGTATTTGCCATTTAGCCGCTGCGATTTATGCATCGTGTTTGCGCAGTAAAAGAATTACACCATCTCCCACTAAAGGGAACCATGTGGGGATGAGAAGCAGCGCATGAGTCGACCTAAAGTTCCGTTGATCACGGGCACCGTGCCCGATGTTAACGCGTCCTTGCAAGTGGAGCACACCATGAATTCACTGTAGTTGCTGTTGCTGTTACTCGTCCCCAACTCTTGTTGGAGCACGCCACGCGGATTCATCGCCACGCCACTCGGGAGCACGTGCGTTTATCGCGCGTCTGCAGAATCTCGTTTCCTGACGCCATCACATGATTACTGAGAGAGTGTAAAGGGGAGAGGCCACAGCGTCTTACCCAGCCCCTTACACACGCCCAAATGCGCTAGCGCGTGCCAGCACTATTGGTTCCCGAGCGGGAAAGAAACTCAAGCAGCTTAACTAACTTACCTTGACGAGGACGGACAGAGGGACAGAGGGAACATCGCCTGTGCCCTGTGTTCCCTCTGTCTATCCTCGTCAAGTGTGCGCTGTTATCGCCTCGTTGTGATCTTGAAAGACCGGTGAATGGCGACGAATTTGTTAACACGAAAGTGTTTTATGCCGGGGCCCACCAAGACTTCAGTAACGTATTTCCGTCACGGAAATGACGTCGAAAAAGTTTACACGACCAGATGGCAAAGAAAAAAGTTCCGTCAACGGGCATCGAACCCACGACCGCTCGGTCCGCAACAACAGATGCTATGCACGCTATCCACTGCGCCACGGTCTTTTTTTTTATTCTCAGTCGTACATCACACAAACGGGGACACAGAATTTTCAACGTCACACCTTTTGCAGATGTCTCCTGACGTGCTTGCTGATGTTTATCACAAGTCTCAAAATATAGCTACACTTCCTCCCTAGACTTCAAAATTCAAATTAACAGAATATTTTATTTCTCCGTAAGGGTGATGTGTTTGAGCGGAATTTATTTCGTACAGCCTCCTATATATCGTGCCGGTTACAAATGTTAGACTATTTCGCCTTTGTCATGTAAATCGCGATCTGGGACAGTCGTCGCTACTTGACGCGCGTTCCGACTAGCATGGCTGAGGACTGTTAGCGTAATAGGCGGACATTTAATTGTGTTACCTATGGTATTTGCCATTTAGCCGCTGCGATTTATGCATCGTGTTTGCGCGGTAAAAGAATTACACCATCTCCCACTAAAGGGAACCATGTGGGGATGAGAAGCAGCGCATGAGTCGACCTAAAGTTCCGTTGATCACGGGCACCTTGCCCGATGTTAACGCGTCCTTGCAAGTGGAGCACACCATGAATTCACTGTAGTTGCTGTTGCTCTTACTCGTCCCCAACTCTTGTTGGAGCACGCCACGCGGGTTCATCGCCACGCCACTCGGGAGCACGTGCGTTTATCGCGCGTCTGCAGAATCTCGTTTCCTCACGCCATCACATGATTACTGAGAGAGTGTAAAGGGGAGAGGCCACAGCGTCTTAACCAGCCCCTTACTACAGTGTAATAAAAGTACACTCTACCCTTACACAGGCCCGAACGCGCTAGCGCGTGCCAGCACACATGGTTCCCGAGCGGATGGTCGCCAATGGAAGGACGGACACAGTCCGAGCAAAAGCTGATCCGCATCTTAATGTAGAAAGAAACTCAAGCAGCTTAACTAACTTACCTTGACGAGGACGGACAGAGGGACAGAGGGAACATCGCCTGTGCCCTGTGTTCCCTCTGTCCATCCTCGTCAAGTGTGCACTGTTATCGCCTCGTTGTGATCTTGAAAGACCGGTGAATGGCGACCAATTTTTTAACACGAAAGTGTTTTATGCCGGGGTCCACCAAGACTTCAGTGACGTATTTCCGTCACGGAAATGACGTCGAAAAAGTTTACACGACCAGATGGCAAAGAAAAAAGTTCCGTCAACGGGCATCGAACCCACGACCGCTCGGTCCGCAACAACAGATGCCGGTCACGCTATCCACTGCGCAATGGTCTTTTTCTCTTATTTCCGGTCGTACATCACAAAAACGGGGACAGCAGAATTATGTTACAAGACACCACAAACATGTAGGCACACATCTACCGTCAACCACTGGATAACCAACATTGTGATTTGAAATTCCTTCATAGTAAGCAGGGGTTCTACCCTAGCCAACCATGAAGGAATGCATTCTTTTGTTTTTCTACCTCGAAAAACCGGGCCATACTTTCTTGAAAATACAGTCTTGCTATTCTTCTGTCCGGGTCACAGTAAAGTCCAGCCATTCGTGAGCGCCATATACTGTGCAAGGCAATCATCATGATTAGGTCAAAAGGTAGTCCGTCCTCATTGTCTATTGCTAAATACCAAATTCCGTGAGGCTCTATCGGAAATTCCTTTTTTATTGTCGTCTGCAACACGTCCCAAAAGTACACCCCCTCCCAACAGTGCAGAAAGACGTGGTCAATTGTTTCAGGTCCGTTACAGATTAAGCAGTCAGAGCTCCATGGCATATATAAACCTTGCTCCCATAAAAAGGTTTTTACCGTTAGTGTTCCTGTGTGCAATTTAAAGAAAATATTGCATTTGGAGGTGCTTCCATTTTTTAAGCTCGCTTAACTACATTGTGACCCTTGCCAGCAGCATATAGCGTTCTATGTTGGGATGGGCAACACAAGGTCACGTACAGTCGCGCTCAATATGACTTGCAACACGGGAGCGCGTGGCCTCGCGAGTTTAAAGATTGCGCATTCCTTCCACCAGCCCTTAATTCTACAACTAAACACTGTTCTCTCACAGGGAGATGTTCCCGAATAAGAAAATAACATTAAGTTACAGAAATGAAGCAAATTGAAGCCATGCGAAATCAATAAACTCGTGAGGCCATGCGACCCGTGTTGCGAGTCATATTGAGCGCGACTGTACATCCTTATAAAACTTTTTCTTTCCAACAGAAAAAAGGTACTCCGTTGAAAAGCGGACGCTCAAAAAACGCACACTTGCCACAACTGTCACAGACTTTAGAGGCTTTACAAACGCGCCTTTTATATCTACCACTCTCCCGGTCGGCGGAGTGGTGTTGCCCTCTGGGAGTGGTAAATAAAGTAATTCGTCATTACTGTGGCCTCCGCGATTAGCACCTGCAACGCGTTACACGTCCTTCCCATTCGGCACGTTTTGAATAGAAGTTCAATTTTGTCAATATTTTAACACACCGCGAGGTGGCGATCTCAGCCCAAGCGTCGTAAAAGTGTTGGCCTCGCTCATAGCATCACACTAATCCAAACAAAAAATACGCATGCGTGCCTCACCTGGCTGTAACACCACTTTCCCTGTTCACGCGCTCACCCCAAGAAAAATCGCGGTCGGGCTACCGGGGTGGCACGACGCGCTTTGTGTTTCCCTCTAGTCCGGCTGTGGTGTTCAATCACATATTAACATGACGTGGGATGGCGACCAAGTTCTTCGTCTAATATGCGATGCTCTTCTGGCTATCACACCTCGTTCTTTGATTACGCTTTCACCGTTGACTACTACAGCTACCACAAGGGTTTGTTTAATCATTGAACATGGACGTTAGTCGTCGGCATGGAAATGTACCACCAAACATCAAAGTGGGTGCATACACGTTAAATGGTGTGATTAGCTGCCAGACATCAATATACATTGTGCAAACTCTCTTATATCAATGTACAATAAACATTCAGTTACTTCTGTAAGGGTACGCTTTACTTTCGTGTTACTCCGATTCCTATGACGGAGGGATCAACCATCTTTTTTTATCGCCTGCGTTGTTTACTCACATGCTTCCAGCACATGGCCTACCGCATTTACTGGCACAATAACAGCAGCGGTTAGCCCTGCCTAATGTCGTTTAAATGACTGACGTCTAATTTTGGGCTAATGTATGCCAATGTTTGCTAAAGGATGGCTAATGTTTGTTAGTGTTACCATACATTTTCAAGTTACTCAAATAAAAAAAAAAATCGACAGATCCCACGCGTTGTGGCAATCGGTTTCATGCGAAGCAGCCAACGAGTGCTTCTACGTTGCATTTTATGGCTTTGAGCCAAGCGTTACGAGGTGGACTGACATGTTTTTGAAAGTGTAGTAGCTGTGTGCAGATCGTGGGCTTACCAGCCACGTCGACAACACTGGCGTTTAAATGGGTAGATTATGGTGCGACTAAACGTCAGCCCTCACGTTTGAGTACATACGTCAGTATTATCGAAACTAAGCGTACTTTATGGAGCAGTCATGTGAACATCATACATAACTTTCGTAATGTATTCCTCCGGGGTCGAGCAATGCTTCAATATAGCTTGCTGAACCATAGGAATACAAAGGTAATGTTTATTAAACTGCTATAAAAGCGGATCCAACACTGAAACCACAGACATTAATCTGATATGACGCCTGTATCGTAGGGGTACATATGTAGTGTTTATTGCTTTCTTGTAAAATGGGATAGCCTGCACCACAACCACGATTGACGTTGCACTGACATTACGCCTGCATAGGCTGGTTTTCCAAATCAGTTTCTAGACCTGGCGTAGCTCTGTGGTAGAATACCTGATTGCCACGCAGAATGCTTGGGTTTGATTCTTGCGTAGATCCTAATTTTTATTTTTTCCATTCTTCAGGTCAGTGCTGCCGATGTCGGTTTTTCTTAACACTCTCGCATTTAAATTACCAATGTCTGTTCTCGCCGTTCCTGGGTAGATAAAATTGTCACTGTGGCGCATACCCGTACACCGCGGTCCGTGGTAAACGGGTATGTGGCACACGTGTCTGGAGGAAAGGGTTTGACGACATACACGACATGATTTTCACGTTATTATTATTGTCATGACCCGACAATCATATTCGCCAAATCCTGTTAGCCTCCCATGCCAATTTCGGTATACACCAAGTTGTGGAAGCGATCGTGAGATCACCCAGATTTAGGCGGCTGATAGCTATATAGATACGTTGATAGAAACGCTCAAGGTGGTAAAGATTGGCTAACAAATTCTTCGCATTTAATATTGCTTCCACATGCCTATCTGACAATTCCTAAGTAGAAGTAAGGCAGAAGTTCAATGGAAGATGGCAGCTTGAAGAGATTAAGTATCCTTGAACACGGAGTGTCGCTGCAGCCAACGTTTCAAAGAAGTGTCCTTGTCGGCAGCAACTGCCTACCTTAGTGCATGTGGGTGCACACACTCACGCGCTAAGGTAGGCCGCTGCTGCCCTGAAAAAGACAAGACGACTTGACGAAACGTTGGCTGCAGCGACATCCCATGTTGAAGGATTTTTCATCAATTTCTAAGTAGAAAGATTGTGTCAGCTTTTTACATCATCGGTCACAGTTTCTGCAAACCGCGCTAACTCAACGGATCGTGCAGATGACGGCATAAGTAGAATGAGATGGCAGGGGCGGTTCGAGTGGATTCCGCTAAACGCTACTGGTCAGTCCCACATATCGCAGGTCGTTGCATGATCAAGTTCAAGTGTGCGATAAAAGGTTGGGTTGTAGTGAAATCACACGCATAATGGCTCGTTGCGCATTTCTGGCAGCTGACGTGAACACTCATGGGTAGCGTAAAGTGTCATCCCTCCACAAAAAGTGTCCGCATATAAGCTGACAAAATAAAATTATAAACACGAAAGGTTCATATTTACATGTGTGTCACCGACTGAGCCCGTTTGCTTATGAATTAGTTTCCCAAGCCAGTTGTATGGTGAACCAAATGGCACGCAAGCACAAGGAAACGCGACGTCAGCAGTAGAACCTGAATCATAACGAAAGGGCGGCTTTTGTGAATTTTCTGGAAAGAAATAGCCACAAGAACTTCAATATGCTAAATGCAAACAACGCCTGAAATATCAGCAGTCTATTTGCATCGGGGAGCTGGGGAGTGGCACAGCAAACGTAGCAACGCAGTCTCAAGAGAAAACATCGAGTCATATCGAATAGAAAGAACAAAAACCAAAAGGGACGGTGTGTTGCCCGGTGTAATAAGGCGTGTAAGAGTGAATGTGGAGCCCGAAAACAAAATGGAAACATGAAGCAAGGAAGCTTCTCGTGGCGGGAGTGGTTGAAACAGTCTACCGCGCACGTAAAAGAAAAAAAGAATGTGTGCTCACAATAAGAACAACCTCGAGCATGTTGGTGCCGAACAATGTAGCACAAAACCCGTGCTCTACCGGAATGTACAATGTCACGACAATGCGGAAACACGCACGCGCACACAAAAGCAATCTCCCTCGTTCGCTTCGGGGCGTGGGAGTGGACGACCGGAGGCGAAGTTTCCGTACTTCGTCCCTAACAGCTAGTGGGATGAGATAAAGAAAAATAGCAAAGGAAAACGCCTGGAAGGTTTGGCTTTGGGGACGCGCTGTCGCGCTTGCTTGCCTGGTTATTTACTCTATCTGACCCTGGGGGTCCATTGATCCAGCACCTGCTAACGATAGCTAGAAGGTAGTCTACGTATAGGCTAGGTTACTTTCTCTTCCTGTGAGACAGCACGTGCGAAAAGTGAATCGTTAGGATTTTGTGCCATACTCTCTTCACACGATGGCCCGCTAAAATACCTTTCAATTGGTGCGGTATGTGCATTGGGAATTTCGGTTTCCGAAAAGTTAGCCCTTACATTTCAATGACATTTCACGATGTTCTGTCGTGTCAGGTAGAACGACTACGTCTATCAGGAACGTAATTAATGCTGCATATGGACAAGTGCACGCAAGAAAACATGATAATATGGAAGTCATAAGTTATGGGTGGTGGGATGGCGATAACTATCTCAAGGTGTTATGTCACGTGCAGGGAAAAAATCTGAAGGAAAGCCAGTGCTGACGAGGAGCCTGTACCACATTTAAAACATCGTTTTCCTGCTAAATAACTCGAGAATAAGCGAGATTACAACCGTTTTATTAATTTTCGCCTCCTGCGACATCTAAAGAAAAAGGAAATCATAACTAATATACACTATACTCTATAACGTACTACTAATAAATATTTAATGATTTGCGAGATATTTTCAAATATTGTAACAATTGCAATGCGAACTGTAAAAAAAATTCGGCAGGTTCCACGCATTGTTGCAATCGGTTTCATGCGAAGCAGTCAGCGAGTAACTGTCTATGCTGCATTTTTTTGGCTTTGAGTCACGCTTTAAGATGTGGATCGACGTGTTTTTGTGAAGGAAGTAGTGTGCACATCGTGTGCCTACCAGGCACGCCGACTACGCTGCTGTTTAAAAGGGTAACTTTTGGTCTGACGTAACGTCAACACTCATGTTAGAGTGAATTCGTCGGTTTTATTGAAACGAAGCGTCCGCTACGGTGCGATTCACGTTTCGCGTGTGATGCTGTGAATATTATACGTAGCATTTGTTAGTGTAATGCTCCGGGGCAGAGCAACGCTTGAATATGGCTTGCTGATCATAGGAGTACATATTTATTGTTTATTTGACTGTTATTAAGCGGATCAGGCAGTGGAACCAAAATTTCAGGTGCGCTGTCATGACGTCTGTATCATAGGAGTACATAAAGTGTTGTTTATTACCTTGTTATAAAATTATCTAGCCAGCAGTAGAACCACAAGTTACGTTGCACCGACATGATTTTTCCGAATAGCGTCTTTCCCAAAGCAGTTTTAACATCTGCATTATTCTTGATTGCCACTCAGAATGTCTTGGTTCGACTCCGGCTGCGATCCTTATTTTAATTCTTTGTATTCGCCGGTTCAGCGCAGGCACTCGCCGGTTCAACACGGCTGATGCCACATTTTCTTGATGTTCTCCCGTTCAAATTACCAATGTATGTTCTCGCCGTTCCGGGGTAGATATAAACTGTGAATCACCTGTGGTACATACAGGCATACCGCGGGCCGTGGTATTGGGGTATTGGGGTATTGGGTATTGGGGTATGTGCCACACGTGCCTAGACGAAAGGGTTTCATGAGGTACACGCACACATTTTCGTGTTGTTCATGTCAAGACCAGACAGCCATGTTCATCATAACCTTATACACTTCCAGGTCAATTATGGTCAATACCAATTTAGGAAGGCGACCACGAGAGCACCCAGAAGTGCCTTTGGTTCGCTTAGATATGCTTCGCATTTAAAAATAAACATCTTCGTCCTCCTCCAATGCAGTAGCTGATGCGCTTTAAAGAAAAGAAAGTCAGTTTTGCTGCAAGGGCGAACGAATGAATGCGATAGCAATAATGTGGAATGTTATACGAGGAACGACAAGCAGCTCGATACTTGCAGCGCGCCGCTGAAGCACAAAGAAAGACGCCGGAAATGAACGCACAGGTATACACAGTACTATAGCGTACTGCAATAATTTATTCTTGTACACAATTCACTGGACGACCGTGAACTAACAACTGTAACAGTTGTTACGTCTTTGTGCTTGAGCAACGAGCTGCAAGTGCGAAAATGTTTGCTTGTTTGTTTGTTTCTTAAAAATTATGGCACATACCCACTCTGGCGGATTACCCAATACTGCGTGTCGACAATGGAGAATCAGGCGCTCGTGGATATTTTTTTTTTAAACTGCGGCGCGTGGAGTGACCCCTCTACGTGTCCTGCCACACGGGGGCGTCTCACGCAACGTGTACCCGTTCCTTTTCTAAAGACGATAGTCTTTCTTGGGATACTTAAACGGAGAAATTTTGGTCTGTCTTTCGGTTTGTCGGCACGTCACTCGATTCAGCCGCTCGGCCAAAGCTGAACCACTTGCCCAAGGGCCAGCCATCTTGAACTGGTACGGCTGTTCATACTTGTGAACGTTGTCGATCAAAAAGTAAATATCACGCATATCTGAGGCGCTACATCACTAGGTAAGTATTAGGTGGTGTGTTCATTTAAAAGAAAATGCATACATACGTAATTCTAAAGATCCTAGTTTGTTAAGCTGCGCTGAAAATGCGACTGCGCTGAAACTTGCCTTCCTCCGTGCCCTCTGCGCGAGCTCATTGTTGTGTTTCGGTTTCTGTTCTGTATTGCACTGTACGAATACCATGGGGTGCCGCTCTGGCATTCCTGTTTCACCCAGGCGACGTGTAAATAAAAGAGTGTGTGGAGAGTACTCGTTGAGTGCGGACGTTCCTTCTGCTTCAGCGCTTCGCGCCAAACCGCGTGGTGGGGCTGGCTGGCGTCCCCGCCGGTCGCGTTGGTCACCGCCGGTCTTCGCCTGCTGCTGCGCCGGGACTACCAGCCCGGAACACAGCACTCATGTTTCCCGACGTATTGCCAGATGGCGTCCATATCTCACGCAGCGCTCTTCTATCGTCTTTAGACGGCATTTGCAGCGAAGCACGCAGATACGCGGCCAATGTTTTCGTTCCCCATCACGAGTGGGTACAGGCAAGGGCCACTCTGTCGTGCGCGTCTCAAGGGTAGTTTTCAAATTGAAAGAAAGTGTAGGAGCGTTGCATGACTGAAAACACTCTCAAGCTCCTCCGAGGTCTGCGTACCACCAGCGATAAATGGTGAACACAAGTAGCTCGCTGTTATTTCGCCGGCGCATACATGACGTGCGGTTGAGTTGTCTAACGCAGCGCGCTGGAGAGCGAGGGGTCGCTGGTTCGAATATCCGGTGGGGTATCTCAGAATTTTTTTCTGCTTTATTTTTCTTTGTGCCTTATATATATATATATATATATATATATTTATAGACAAACACCGCTCGGGAACATGGCGGCGATGGCCAAAATCCGCCGAGAGTGTTTATATAATTGTTATCGCAATAAAATTCATTATACTTTATGCGGCAGCCTTGTAGACGGACCTCAATAACTGTGTAAGTATCCGTCTGACCTACATATGGGTTGATTCTGCAACCCGGGGTCGAATAAGCATAATATATTACAGGACTTGCTTTCACTAATAGGAACAATACGTGATAGTGGTGTGCAACATTCAGTACAGGCTTTAGACAAAGTGACTTTGTCATGAAAACACCATGCGTACGGAGATGACAGCGCAGTAAAAAAAATACTACAATTAAAATGATGTAGCATCAGAGTCAAAACAAATGCGTATGTTCTATTTATTCCTAACTGAAGAATGATTGGCGCGTATTTACTGTTCCAATAATCTATCACTGCTTGCGGGCGTACGCTTTCAAAGATCGACTTTTATAAACTACCGATATATGTTTCAAGGCCACTCATATTCACCGCGCGCCAACAGTGCAGCAGGGAAAATATCAAAAGAAACGAAAACTAAGCAAAGACCTTTTCTGTGTTTGTTTAGCGATAAACGTCTTCTAAACAAAAGAGAACACTTGAGGCCAACACGCAAACATTAGAAATAAAGGTGAAAAAATACTAACAAATATTTTGTATAATTGTTTACTCTTTTTTATCATTAACAATGAAATGTAAAACTGGATCCATCGCTTCAGTAAGCGCATTTCTATTTTCGTCACGCTCTATCTGTTGAATACAATGTTGGGGATTTCGTTCCGGAGCCTCTATTTCGGCGCCAAGCTCGCGGGGTCCCGCTTACGCACCGCTGCAGTCGTCTTTTTCTCCTATTTCCAAAAAGGAAGAGAGATTCCGTTGCCGCCATTTCACACGGGGATAACTCGGCTCGGCTGAAGGAAAAGCCGAGCTACAGCTGGCGCCCAGAACTTTTAATTTCCTCTTGAAAACGTTCCTCTTTTTTCTCGGAGCCTTTTTCCAAGCCCCTTATGTTAGTTACATGTGCATCATTTCTGCGTCCGTTTTGAAAGCACTTCTAGTTTTCAGTTTCTTCTAGTTTCAGTTTTCAGCGTGAATGTCAGATCCCTTATACACCTTTTCACAGGAGCACTCTCGCACCCATGCTCGCACCAGTGCGCTTCAGGGGTCGAGGGTATGTTTTCAGTGTTGCCATCGCGCTTTGGGCTGCGCATGTTGTATCTGTACGCTTGGTACGCTTGGATGTTGTGTGTGAATTAGGCCCTTCTTTGCGATAAAAAGCGATTGTCATGGCCGGAAATGGTGCGTATTCAAAGAGCCGATCGTCTGGCCATCACTGTCGTGCACGGGTGCACGAACAATCAGCGGAAAAGGAACATTTTAGGCGTGATTGTGTGCCCGCAGCACAGCACGCCGCGCGAGGATTGCAAGTGTGACATGTTCTCGCTGTATCACTTTCCGTCGTCGCCGGAATTGCAGAAGAAATGGGTGGCGCGGTAAATCGGAAAAACTTCCGTGCTTTGGGCTGCGCCAGTGCTCTGTGTGTGTTGCTTCGGTACGCGTTTGTGTGACTGTGTTATGCGCCTGTGTCCGATACGAAGTGACTACCATGGCAGAAAATTTACTGCATTCGCATAGCAAGTCATCTGGTCATCACTGTGTCGTGTACGGGTGAACGAACAAGCAGCGGAAGAGAAATATTTAAGGTGCAATCGTGTGTCCGCAGCGCATGTACGCCCCGCGATGAGTGCAAGCGTGGCATGTTCGCGCTGCATCGTTTTCCTTCGTCGCCTGAATTGCGGCAGCAGTGGGTGGCTTCACTAAATAGTAAGAACTTGCGCGTGTCGCCCTGGTCACGCCTCTATTCCCGGTATTTCGTTGGCGGCAAGAAAAACGACGAGAACAACGTTCCCAAGCAGCATCCTAGATAGGAAAGAAAGGTACGCAAGCCACTGATGACTCACCTACTAACTCGTGAGAATGTTGCGGATTCACACTTCATATCGTCCATAACACAGCGGCCGACACGGCTGCAAACTCCGCCTTGCCCGGTTACGCATGTGCAGCCTGCACGCACCGTACTTCAGCGGACGGCCTCGCGGAAACCCACGCGCGATCGGCTTGCGACAGTGTCACATTCCCCTTCACCAGCACGACTTTTTCCTTCACATTGTGCGCCAGCGACTGACCCACACAGTCAAACTGCAAGTAGCTGCGCGACTCCAGTGCCTCGTAGTTGCACACCTGGCGAAGACCCCACGCATTCGCCTCAACGAGATATAAACAATGTTCGCTCGCGGTATTTCTGGCCACTCACAGGTCTCCTCGACCTAGTCTTCGACGTCGTCGGGATGAATGTAGGTCAACTGTATCTGTGAAGAAGGATTGTGCGGTGTTTACAGTTTACAGCTGACAAACTTACGCGCCGCGAACGAGTGTGCGCGGAGGTTTGAAACTGATGGATAATCCGTAGACATTTAGTACGCCAATAAAGGAAAGCGGTAGACAGCTGCAAGAACGCTCTAGTTACCGATTATTAACACTTCACGCCGTGATCGACCTGGTACTACGCTGGCTGCTACTGGTACCGACGACGAAGCACTGCCGTTCGCAGACGCGGAGCTAATTCTTGCGTCGCACGGGCGAATGCGCGCCGCTGAACGGTTCAGACAGCGACGAATAAGTCAATGGCAGCGACGATACCAAACAAAACAGCTTAAAGAAACGAAAAATCAGCAAACACAGGCTTTAGCAGGGACCTCACACCAACAGATAGCGCGCCGGTTCGAGTACGCGCAGCCCAAGATGGCGATTTCGCCAATCTTGCACGTTAGACGGCGCACATTTCATTATGGCGCCTCCCTGGCGTGAGAATTTGAAAAGGTGTATAGCCTAATCGCAAAATTTCACACGCATGAAAGGGTGGCACGATAATAAACTGTGAATAATATGTTGGCTTTGGTTTCGCGCTTTTTTAATTTTAACATTTCCCTCTACGTGAAATTCTGACTGCTCAAATAAGCTGTTTGCACTTTGTGACCTACAGAATAGGTCGTCCGAATTTCGGAGCATATTTGCATCAAATCCTTTTCATAAGTCCGACCTTAACTCAAGTTCAGTCACTTCGTGCGACTGGGAATCTTGACTGAATCACTACGGCGGGTAAAAGTATGGAGTGCTAGCATGTACTTCTGTCAAATGCAATTGACAGGATGCGCGCATAAAATAAACTTTTTGTAATTATAGTCTCTTGTAGGGCGAAAAAAACTAATAACGACATCACTTTAAATGAAGGCGAAAAAGAAAAAAAAAAGTGGGGGACCCTTACGCTTCGCCTTTAAGAGTTGAACGCGATAGCGAAATCCGGCCCCTAGTACGCACTTCAACCAATAAGTGCATACTTATTAATGTGCAAAGGCGTGCGCACAGAGGGGGGGGGCAGGGGGTGGGGCGGCCGCTCCCCCTAATCACCTAAGAGGGGGGGCGCAAAATTTGCCCCGTACATTCACCCTTCTAGTAACCCAAGAGGGGGGGGGGCGCAAAATCTGCCCCATACATTGACTTAGTAGAGTGGGGGGGGGGGGGTTCCACGAACCTTTTCCCCCCTAATGGGGAACCCTGCGCACGCCTATGTTAATGTGTGTTGTTACACACACACAGACACACACACGCGCGCGCTATGTATCTATAGTAGTGGTACAGGCACTGGTACAGGTTTTCGATCTAAAGCACTTCCCTCTGCCAGAGTCGAGACATATTTCTCACAATGCCTCACAGATGGCAGCACATTATCTAATGTTTGCTGTTTGCTTGATCAACGCCTGCTCTAGAAAGGAGTATGGCCTCCGAGATGGCGGGGAAGCCGCGCGCTTGCCATCTCGGGGACCATAAAAGGCGTTGGCTTGATATGTTTTCCGCTAGATGGACATAGTTGTCCATTTTTTGAGCTCTTTGAAAGTTCGCGTGTGTTTTTACCGGCGATGGCTGTACTATCCCGGCTTTTCTCGAAGTATAGCGTCGCTCAAAAAACATAGTTTGATGGCCTCGCCAATGCGCCTACAAATCGCCGAATGGGCTCATTTTCGTCGTGACACCTGCCGAACAAAATGCGTCAAGGAGACTCCTTCCACTACATGGCATTTATGTACTGTTTGTTTCCCGAAGCAGTTGCAAGTGACACTGTGGCCTTGTGGTAGGACACCTGCTTGCCACGCAAACGGCCCGGGTTAGATCCTCAATGGGACCGAAGATTTTTATTTTTTATTTTATTTGCATCTTTCTCGATTTTTCGCTCACGGACGATTTTTCGCTCACAAGCGTCGGTAGCGACGCCGACACCGGAATTTCTGTGACACGAGCTCCCTAACGCTATCGCGTTAAAAAAAACAAAAGAAAGTAATGTTTCTGCCTCAGCAAATCATGCGTAGTAAGCATGGTAGCGGTTGTGGGGATATTAAGAAGAGTAAGAAGTCAAGCTTAATGTACCCGAAAATAGCCATGCCACTCATGCTATGCGCCAGATTTGTAACCAAATAAAACAAAAGCGATATTAAAAATCTGCTTCAAAAATAAATACTGTACTAATGAATAATAAGCAAAAGCATGTAATAAAAAGCACAATTTTTCCCCTCTTCCTTAATCTGCAAGCCACATGTAATTTGTAAATAAATGAATAAATAATGATAAGTTATGCGCTTGCTTGCGCATAGCTCCGTATCACGCATGAACTTTGGGTTTAAAAAGGATCCAATAGATTCCACCCATTGTAGGAATCACTCTCGTGCAAAGCAGTCAACGATAAACAGCCTATACCAATTTTTTTTTCTTTTTTACTTTGAGCCACGCGTTAAGAGGTGGATGAACATCTCTCTGAATATTGAGTAGTTGTGCACAAATCGTGGGCTTGCGAAGTGCGATGACTGCGCTGGCATGTAAAGGGCAACTCATAGTCCGACGTAACATCACGGCACTCATATTGGAGCATAGAAGTCAGTTCTATCGAAACGTGGTGCACGCTACGGTGCGATGATGTGCATATCATAAGCAGTGGACGGCGACCATTCGAGCACCACTTCACTATAGCTTGCGGAGTCACAGGAGCATATGTGTAATTTTTATTACATTCTTATAAAAGCGGGTAGCCAACACTACAACCACAATTGGCGTTGCATTGTTGCTACCTGTTGCCACGCCAAATTCTGCAATCACTGGTGTGGCTCTGTGTTAGAATAGTTGACTCTCTCTCTCTCTTCACTGCCATGCAGAATGCCTGGGTTTGATTCCGGCTCGCATGTTGCTGCCTGCTGCAACCGCAATTGCTGCGATCAATGGTGTGGCTCTTTGTTAGAATAGTTGACTGCTATGCAGAATGCCTGGGTTCAATTCCGTCTCGAGGGGTGATTTTTATTCTTTGTTTCCATCGCGACATTTCACCGATCGACGCCGCCTTCGGCACCGCATTTTCCTCGACATGGACCCCTTGACGCTATCACGTTAAGATTTTTCAAATCTGGGCGGATGTGTGACCTATGGCACAAACCCGCATACCACGGGTATGCGCCACACGTGACTAATAGAAAGGGTTTCATGACGTATGCGGCAGAAATGTCAGGTTACTGATGTCATGACCCTTCAGTCATGCTCGTCATACAGTCATGTCCTCCTATGCCAATTTTGGTATGTACGAAGTTAAGGAGGTGACCACGAGAGCGCCATGACGTAGGCGCCTAAACAG
Organism: Rhipicephalus sanguineus; assembly: GCF_013339695.2. NCBI lineage: Eukaryota > Metazoa > Arthropoda > Arachnida > Ixodida > Ixodidae > Rhipicephalus > Rhipicephalus sanguineus. Next base: position 101,982,578 of record NC_051180.1, on the reverse strand, counting down.
ATAGACAGATAGAAACTGTCAAGTAAGTTTGGTTCGCTAAGAAATGCTTCGAATTTAAACATGCGCATATCGTAAATATTTTCAAACCACATAATCTCCTCACGCACTTCGATCTTGTGGCACATCAACACCAAGAGAATGATCCCTATTTACAATAAATATCCAATTACTGCTCTTTCTTTCGTTCATGTGGCGGGGATGGGAAATGGGATGGGGATATAGTAGGTATTTTATTCCAAGCCTCGAAACATATTGACGAAGCGATTTATTAACATACCTTTGATGCCTAATGAACACAGAGGCTTCATACATTCCTGTCATACGATATCCCAGAACCAAACACCAAAAAGAAAAAAATTCTAGGTCGCGCTACCCGAACATTTACTACATTTTCTAAAAATACGAACTTCGTCAGGTATTCATTATTCTTTGGAAAACAAGCATATAACATTTTTGAGTCCTTCAAGCTGCACATGCCCCGTCGCTATAAATATGTGCAGTTTCCGAAGGCGGCTCAGTCTTCGTAATCAATATGAACAACGTTATGCTCAAACTCTACAATCTACAAAACTGGTGATTCTGGATCTAATGAGAGCGGTAAGATGGGGGTGACAATTTAATAAGTCGGGCAGAGCTACACTTATAATATCTAAAAATTGTAGAAGGACGCTACTTCTACTCATAATTTTCTGAGAATTGAATGCGTAATTGCGATTTTTTTCTTTTTTTCTTTCTCTTTCGGTTACGTACTACACTCATCCGCACTTATGAAACTTAAACTACCCAAGCACGCACTTCGGCGAGGGGCTTATGCGCACTGGATAATTATCGCTTTTCATGTCATGTACTTCGACTGAAATAAACATTCGAAATTGAAATATAGCACGACAACGAGTACTTGATTAATTTTGTCATAGTGCCGCAGTGCCATGAGATAATGGCTAACATTAGCTTTCTTTTATGCTCACCAAGTATACGAGGAGCCGGGACAAATGCATTTATAAGTACTGCTATCTCTGTGGTTACAATGAAAGCCAGGATGCAGTACATATCTTTCAAGCGTATGTATACACTCATGAATCCATCGGGCATTTCATCAATTATTAGGCAACTTATATGTATTGGATGCGCACATTAGGGATATGAAGAGGGTTTTCTACGAATTGATAGAACAAGAGGCCTCCTTCTTTATTGATGTCAGGGCGTCTCTCTTTTTGCGGCTTTCTTTTACGTTTGAATCCCTGAGCAATATAACACCGCGAAATCGAAGCTCTTTGGAAGATTGGAGCTGCGGTGTTGCACAAAGATGTTGGCTTCTATTGTTGCTTACGCTGCACATTCGTTTGTATCCGGCGTATATGCGTACCAGTAGAAATATGTAGGCAAGAGAGCGAACGCACGAAAGTGCGAGGGCGAAGCTGCTTTGTGCAAGGATTTTTTTTTTTTCATTCTCTGTCTCTCTCACTCTTATGGCTTGGGTGTGATGGTATCGTCTTTAAAGGTTATCTCAGTTTACTTGACCTATAGAGCAATTTATGCTACGCATGGAACGGTTTACTTTATCAGCCCTGCTGGTTTTCGGCTTGCTTGCATTACGAATAAAGACGCAGTATGGGAGCGGTAACAGAAAATTTTATCCGGGAAGGTTGACTAATTCAGCTTGTTGGTACGGCATCTTCTCCATTGCCGAAGCGCAGGCAAAGACAATGACGCATAGAAAAGAGGAACAATCGGCAGCACGTAGGGCTGTGTATGTTGTCGATTGTTCCTTTTTTGTGTGTGTCATTGCCTTAGCCTACGATGCAATAAAGTAAGAAATTTAAGCACCACAATTCATTTAGGTGTTTTAAATGCGCAGATAAGTTGGGCCAAATGGCATGAATGTATTATGCCGAGAGAGAGAGAGAGAGAGAGGGCAGGTGCGTACTGCTTGTTTTTTTTTTTTTGTGCCGTGACCCACTCCGCTTGAAAAAAGAAATGATATTTTGGCAAGCAAAGTGGACTGCGCCGACACTACACAGCATCCTTACTGCTATTCTTGGCTCTAACGGTCTTTTAAAATCACGACACTGCTGTGGGTGTTGTAAGTTTGTAATTTGAAAAAAAAAAAGACACACAGAAAACGTTGTCGTATATTGCCGTTATTTGAACAATAAAAGATAGGCATTCCGTTGTGCACTTGACCAATATGACCAAGGAACTGTTACCTTGACCATTATCTACTCTGTATGATACGAGAGCTACTGTGATGTCTGGAGACAATGGAGCTCTGCGACCGTTTGTCTTCAGGAACGCTGTGTTTGTGGATGCATCACTTCTCTCTTTTCTTCTGCCATTTCCTATTCAGTTCTTCTTTTTGCCTCCGCTATCCCAGTGCAGGGTAATAAGGGCAACCTGGTTAACGTCCCAGCCTTTCTTTCGCCTTTTCTCGCCTTCCCTCCCTTACTCAGTTACATGATAAAACGTGCAGGCCATCTCATATGAACGTTAACCGAATGATTCAAAATCATAAAATGTACCTATCACTTGTGTGCACAAACATTTCTTTTACTGGTCCGCGTCAATTACCTAGAAGGACAGAAAGGCCTGCTTCGTTTTCTCCGAATCGGCTACCTCTAAAAATAGTAATAATATATATGGGGTTTTACGTGCAGAAAACCATGATATGCTTATGAGGCACGCCGTAGTGGAGAGATCAGGAAATGTCGACCACCTGGTGTTCTTTAACGTGCACTGACATCGCATAGTACACGGGTATCTAGCATTTCGCCTGCATCAATAAGCGACCGCTGCGGTCGGGATCGAACTCGTGACTTTCGGGTCAGGAGTCGAGCAGTGTAACCACTGTACCACCGATGCGGGCAACGCTAAAAAAACATGGTTGATCCCTCCGTCATAGGAATCGGAATAACACGAAAGTAAAACGTGCCCTTATGGAAGTAAAAGTGAATGTTCACTGTACATTGATATGAGAGAGATCGCACAATGTATATTGATGTCTCGCAGCTGTAGCACCGTTTAACGTGGATGCACCCACTTTGATGTTTGGTGGTACCTCTCCATGCCGATGACTAACGTCCATGTTCAATGATTAAACAAACCCTTGTGGTAGCTGTAGTAGTTAACGGTGAAAGCGTAATCAGAGAACGAGTGTGATAGCTAGAAGAGCATCGCATATTGGACGCAGAACTTGGTCGCCATCCTGCGACATGTTAAAATGTGATCGAACACCACGGCCGCACTAGAGGGAAACGCAAAGCGCGTCGTGCCGCCCCGGTAGTCCGGCCGCAATTTTTTCGGGGCGAGTGCGTAGGCGGGGAACGCGGTTTTACAGCCAGGTGAGGCAGGCGCGCGTCGCAGAGCTATTTTCGGTTTGGATTAGCGTGATGCTATGACCGAGGCCGACGCTTTCACGACGCTTGAGCTAAAATCGCCACCTCGCGGTGTGTTAAGACATTGACAAAATTGAACTATTGAAAACGCGTCGAATGGGACGGACGTGTAACGCGTTGCATGTGCTAATCGCGGAGGCCACAGTAATGACGAATTACAATGCTTTACGCCGCCAAACTATAGGTATGCTGGAATTTCTTGCTGCGAGGCCTCTGTATAGCTTTCGCTTGCGTGCTATAAACCTACTTCTTGAACTTTTGGAAGCAAACTTGTGGTCATAAAAATGCGTGGTCAGGATTCGTAGAAAGAAGCACAGACTATCCTCATGATTACATGAATGTTTACAGTGTCCATGCATGTAGAAAAAAAAACGAATTCGTTACTTTTGTCAAGCTTGTAAAATAATGTCGGCATCGTTCTTTTATTTTCTAAGCAGTTACTTCTTTATAATCAGTGCAGATTCCATGGCGTTGTTGTGCAAGCTTAGCTGCCGAATAGCACACTGTCCTTTCGTCTCATGGAGGACAACATATCGCTTTTGTTTCTCGCCCTCTCTTTTATGTACGATCGACAGGAAGCCACTTATCGACTAAATAGCTATTTTCTTCAAACACATTGACTAGAGGTGCGCGAATATTCGAAAATTTGGACTGACGAATCGAATAGTGCACATTCGAAATACCGAATATTTTTCGAATAGTTTTCGAATGTTCAGCAACGACAAAAAATTCTCGACGGAACGAGACGTTGAAATAGCGAGGGGTAACTTTTTTTCTTTTCATCATCGAATTACTCAGATGTATGCAGCCTATGTACTTAAGGAACTATCTATACTATATTGATCACAGGATAAAGGAGTTTTTGCGAAAAACTCCAGTGTACCGAAACGACAGGGTCATGAATCCACTATCTCCATCGTAACATTCATGATGATGTTAACGCATGAAAATTGCTTTATATTTATGTATCAGTTTTATTTAAAACCTGTTGACAAAGTACTACCTTGAATATTGTAGTCGCTGCTATATTTCAGCTTGCAGTTACAAAACATTTGGAAGGCTGTAGTTGCCGCTGTACACCAGCTTGCCTCAGTTTAAATAATTGTGATATTTTTTGTAGGTTAGAAGCAATCGTAATGTTCGTTTGTTAATGCTTGCGAATATTTGTTTTGAATAAAGAGTTGTAGAATTCTTGGGCTGTTTTGAAAATTGCTACCCTACCAGTCAAGGGCTGCTTTGAAACTGGCTACCTTATTATTCGAGAACTATTCGAACAGTATTCGATCATTATTCGCATTCGATTCGGCATCATCGCTGTTCGATTCGTATTCGATTCGGTTCTAAAATTCACTATTCGCACACTTCTAATATTGATTCACTTGTTCAAATAAAACCCGCAAGCAATGCGTCTCAATTTTTCACGTATCGCTTCGACGTAACGCACACGTCTTTTTTATTCGATGTATCGTAAACAAGAAGCACCAAGTAACGCACTCTACGTGATATCATTGAAGCAGACTGTGCATGGACAGTGCATCGGCGAGGAATCATCATTATAAGGACAGCCAGCAAACCATACGCAGTAGCACTTCTCAAAGCCCCTAGAACTCGCATATACGGCTTCACTTCCTTCAATCTTTGTATGAATTGCCCAGATTGCAATGCATGCGTGGATGATTCGATATCTTCAGGGACGCACAAAAGCCGCTAATTTCGCTTTTCATCCATTAGGGACTACAATATTTCTAATCTGACTACCTAGCGATGTCATCAATAATCAAAGCTTCTAGAAAAGCAGAATAAAAAATTATGAAATCCGTGTGAGCGCGTTTATCAAGACACGAAGTGCCACTCATTGTTAGAATGGCATGCGTTGTACGAGTGCAGTTTATGAAGTATCTGGTGGAGCTGCTCACTTCACTCTGGTGGACTGGTCTCGAGTATGCGGAGTGGCATTCGGAGATCCTGATACAGCGCACCGAAATTCAGTCTCTCCTTGGTACCCAGACCTGCGTCCTTAGTGATATCAAATGTAACAGGAATTCCCAGGACCACATGCGTTGAAACTAGTATGATATTTTGACCCTGACAGGCGCCACAAACTTTTCATATTTACAACACTTGGTTCTATGTACAACTTGGTATGTAATTATGACGTATATACGTTCTAATAGCAGTATTACTCTAAGTGATCGATGGCCAATTTTTTTGAACGCAAATGACTTTAACTTTACAGGTATTTTGTGGTTCCCAAATTTGACCCATAAAAATCGAAACTATACAGTACCATAACCTTACTGCAAGAACAGGATATGTCCGATTTCCAGAGCTAATTTCGACGAGCATTAACGTGGCAGCTCCCCCCCCAGAAATGCTTAGTAGATATGTGACTAATTTCTATTCCGTTTGACTCACCGTTAATGGATGAAGTTTCGGTTAACTCTAGGAGCACGACTGCTGAATACCGTTGCATAGTCGTCAAGCAGGTCGGTTCACTGTCTACAAAAGTTGTCGTCCTTTCACGATCTCTACGAATTATTGCACCGAGGCTTGATATTCTTTCAGAGGATGAACGACACGTACCACATTGTAACATTCAAACCGCTGAAAGACAGGCTCATTAGGCCACGTGGGCTGTCTTCAAGAGGCATACTTTCTGAGGAACACGAGTGACTTCTTCGTGTTGCTGTCTTGTTTGAGCGAGTCTATTTAAGCGTTAAAAAGTATGGCGCACGTCAATAAATAAACTTGAGACATGCATTAAAATGTGCCTTGTCACTATTCTTTGTTCTTACTTTGAAAATTAGCGACCCAAAAAGGAGGACAAGAACAAACTTTATAAATGGTAAAAGGCGAAAGGGAATGAAGGACGCATTAATAATACCTGCGCATCTACCGTGCATTGGCTTATGTTGTGGTATATTCTAGCACTAAAACGTTTATCTTAAAAGTAAGGCGTAAAATTGAAATACAACATGAATACGTTTTCGTGGATATTTTTCCGCAGTATCACTTTGTTTAGAGAAGGAACCCAGTTATAAAAATATTTCGCTCTGTAATATGGGAGTTATCCACCATCGCACCGCGAAGAAGCAGTTTGGAATTGTCTAGAGTGATCGTGGCAGTTTTGATAGCGCATGTGCAGAAGTGCAGTTACCAACCGAAAAGTGAGTGACACTTTACTCATCATCACATTAGGATGTACGTCGGCATTTCATATTAAAAACTAAGACACCTTGTATAGGCTTCCCTCTCAATGAAACACATCATCAAAAGGTAACAACTGTGCTTCGTTTCTTTCCATGTGACTTGAGTTTTTACCTTTGCATTCTATCTGCGCTGAAAGATAAGCCTGTGAACGTTTTTAGACATTCTTAGATTTTCAAATTCCCAGGAAATAAGTGACTTGCTCATATTCGCGATGGAATATAATTTTTAGGACGGGGCACTTCCCGTAGCGCTCTAAGTTGGCGCAAATTTACAGGACGAAAACTCGAATAACATGCACTTCACTAGTGGAAGATAGAGCCGCATTCTTGGCATCGACGAAAACAGTACGGAATTTTTAAGAGGTGCGATGAAAAATAAGAGGAATTGATTATCGCAGATACGTTTCACTGCAGAGGCGTATACCAGTAGCGAGGAGAGTGGTCCTGATGAAAGACGCTCGGTTGCTCGGGGACAATTCACCACTTAGTCCCACTTTTTATGGCTAAACACGGCACATTTTGTCTTCCCGTCGCCGTTTTTTTGTATAGCGTTGAAAGAGAGAGAGAGAGAGAGAAAGATAACTCTTGAGTGCGATGAGTGCGGGATGATAAATTATATATGTTCAGAAATGTTCCACGAGTGCGTTTGCTATATATTTTTATTTGCGAGACGAGAGAAAATGTTTCGTCGGAGTGTTATTGGTGCAGCGCTTAATTCGATCCTAACTGCCCGCAAGAGAACCACTGAAACTGTAGTATTTTGTTAGGCTACAAATATAAATATAGACTTAATATCAATTCGGGTTAGTAACTTTCTATACACAGCGTAGATGATTTCGTTGCTGAGGAGATTAGGGCGCAACTTCTTTTTTAACTCATCAAAGAATTACAATTTCAGCCTTCAAAAGGGGTGATTGTACGCGCAGCCGTACCTTTACTTACGGATTATAAGTGTTCCCTCAATTGGGATTAGGGCCGCGTGGCCGTGTAACATTGCGAATTATTGCCAAATACATTGCAACGGTTGGAAATGCCGAAGGGTGAAATTTCGTGTGCTAAGTGCGTGTGAGAAGATGTTTTTAACTGTTAGTTCGCTGGATAATTTAAGCTATAGATAGTCGGCAATGTTTCAGGGTTGCCTCAATTTAACAGAAACGAAGAAACTTTCAAGCAAGGCCGCTTGTTATAGAACTTTGTTCTTGTCGTGGAACCATATAACATGACGAAGTAGTTATTTCCGTGGACACTACTGTGTAGTTTGCAATGATTTATCAGAATTACTGCATGAAGTTGCAGTGCCCGTTCAATGAACCCAGGTAGTCAAAATTAATACGGAGTCACCACCTGCGGTTTGCTTCATAATCAAAAATTGGTTTTTAAACAGAAAAACCTCCGGCATTGTTGAAATCATGATTGGCCCTGCCAGTATGTATGCACATACGCCGGCATCGAACTTGAAGCTCCTGACGTGTTCAAAACTATGACAAAAGCTGGACCCCCGAGTTTCCGCCCCTATTTCCAACTCTGTGATGCTGTTGTGGTCGCCCCGTCGCCCATTTCGTTAATAACTGGCAGGAATCGACCCAACCATCTCGTTAAGAAACTGCTTTGCGTTAACGACTTCCGCCGAGAGTAATCTTCATTATACGGTTCCGGAAAGTGTCAACAGAAGTCGGTTTCATTAATGGCGCTAATTGACACGTCAGTGTGCCGCCGTGTTCTGCGGCTTTTTGCCTCTCGTTAGTCTCATGCATTGTAGTTTATCGTAATTTTTGCCTGTGCCACGTGAATCACTAAGCGCACCATTTCCTACGCGCGCCTCCTACTAAATAATTTATATACACTCGCGCTCAAGACCTTTTTGTACAGGCTCAGGCAGGACGTTGGTAACCCACAGTCTGCCTTCTTAGCTTTATTTACTGTAATGTATGTCTAAAAATGTGATATGCTTACATTGTATTAAACTTTTCTCCATTTTATATATATACACCCAAACGTCTCAAAGATCATCACTTTGCCGATATGTTTCAAGAAGTGTGTTTCAAGTAGCTAAGTTTAGCGTAGAGATGCACGTTTGTGTCTCTGGTTTTAGGTAAGAAACTTGAGCGCCTTGGTAAACTTCGTCGGATTCTGAAACCGCTCCTAAGCCAAGCATAATGTTTTAAGCAGTAACAACCATCCTTTAACTCATAATATGCATAGTATGGACCGGTGGCGAGTAAAGGGATTTACCCCATTTTTGTGGCGCATACCCGTTTATGACGCACCGTGGCTACGACATGAGTCGCTGACAAGGCGATACCCTAAGATTCTTCGGCCCTAAAGCAAAACAATTCGGTTACTAAAGTTTCGGTCGGTGGACCGGTCTTCATCAAAGTTTACTTGGTTGGCCGACACCTTCCTCTTAAAAGGGTGGGAAAGTCAGGCGATGGTAGTTCTGGATGCGCATACAAAAGCCTTTAAGCCGGTTTTCGATTAGTATTGTGCACACGTAAACAGACAATTTGTCGACGCACAAGACATATGTGCCAGAAGAAAGGTTGTACATGAGCCCTGCGCAGCATTGCAGGCTCTTGCGGTGTTATAGACGGATTGTCATACCACTGTTGTGCAATGTATTATCGCCGTCAAATGAAACACAACAGCGGCAAGCATTCGCAATGGTGTAGTGCGCGCCCTATAGTCATCCCCATTGACAGGGCCGCGCATCCGGTTTGGCTGCACTGCGCATATAGACGAGCCTTTCCATGATGATAACTGGACGGCGCGCACTACACGATCGCGAAGGCTTGCCGCTGTTCGTGTTTCATTTGACGCCGATAGTACGAGTGTATTGTACAACTGCTTACAATGGGCACGTAGAGTGGTTTCACAGTGGTATTCATTCAACTGTGACAATCCCTCTGGTGTGGGAGCGGCGCCGTCTGTCGTCTGTCACACCGCAATACAAATGATATATATATATATATATATATATATATATATATATATATAATATATACAGCGCGGTTGTTTCAAGGATGGCCCTCTATATCACAAAGTACGTTTATTTTAGGATTCTGGGACGCACTTTCTGGGCACGATTCTAGAGTGTAGGCTGAGAAGGAGCACAGCAAACATTTGCTTTACAACTATGAGCGATAGTTTTCAAGTAGTTTGAACTGTACAAGATTAAGAGTTGTAGCTGACAGGAGGAGGAAGGAAAGGAATGAAAGGCAGGGAGGTGAACCACACGCGCGTCCGCTTTAACTGATAGGAAATCCTCAAAACTTAGTGCGGTGCGAGGGGACCAGGTGGCAGGAAATGCAGTTTTTTTGTACGAGTACGCAAAACCCTACATTTTTTATCAATTTTGTGTTAGCTTTGTTAGCTTAGGCACAAGGCGATTACAAGTGCATGTAGAAAGTCAGAGAGCTTATAATGTCCCAAACTGCCGTGTACGGTTCCCACTGTGTTGGCGAAACGTGCTAGCAAGGACAGCAAAAATCATGAAACAGTTCACGCTCGTACTGAAACGTTCCGTATACCAGTACGATAATTTCATGTGTTTCCTTACGCAATCCACATATTGCCCATATATTTCCGTATGCATGTTTCGGAAAGTATCGAACTATTGGATTGATATATGGACATTTTCAATATAGACCTCTAACGAACAGCTGACGCTGGGGCATGAGAAATTGAATGTAACGGGTTACTGCGGATCATTGCTAGAAGGTCGCAAACCATCTTTTCTTTTTTCTTTTTTTAAGGCGGTTTAGTTGCAAGCGGGAGATTTCCTTCCAAAGTAAACACCACGCACTCGACTGTTTAGTCAAACGCACACATTAGATATACAAACAAGAATTTTCAATACTGTACCTTATTTTTTTCCTCTTGGACAACTATGTTCTTCAGCGCTCGTTTCTGTGCAGTTTGTCGGCTGCAAAACTCAATCCGTTACAACAAATGACAGCGGTTGTCAGCGAATATTCGTCACAGTGACTGGCACTGCGTTATTCTTTGAGATACTCATGCAAGAATATATTCGCTACGCAGGAGTTCCCACAGAAGCATCGCTGGATTTTATGCGTTGATATTGACATTTTCAAGGTGTGCGCGTATTTCATGAAAAAATTCAATGTCACGACACATCCGCTATCTCAACATTAATGGAATTCTGCTGCCCCTCTCAACAGACTGAATACAAAAGCTTTATAAAACAACATGGAGCCGGAAAGTCTTGTTGTGAAAGGTAGCAAACCTTCCGTAGACAATCTGGAAAAAAAAATCCTAGCAGCTTGTTAGAGTGGTGCAGGCAAACAAACATTGAGTCCGAAAAGCTTTCCCGCCTATTTACGCAGAGGTCTCAATTTGCCAAAGAGATCACTCGCAGAAGTTTCGAAATGCAGCCTGATGGCATTCGAGAGCCTTACGGCTTGCGTGCATAGCGATCAAAGGCAGGAAGACTTTGATGAGCCACGTGTGCTCATAATGAATTGTAAATTCGAAGCAAGGTCCCATTAAGACCAGCCCGTTTGGAATTTCCGAACAATAAACAAGCTTAGAATGGGGGGAAATGCTTCTTTAACAAAAGCTGGTTATCTTTTTACACCGACCACTGTGTTTTTACACCGACGGCTATTCGTGTGAAAACACAAATAGGAAGCTGACAAATGCGTTTGCTACAGTTACAGCGACTTCAGCGGGGAGGATGATGACCAGGGCGCGCATTCACGCGAACACGTCTTATACTCGGATTATTTCTTCGAAGATATTGCCGCAAATCTTGTTGTTCGCCATATGATTAGCCAACCCAGCTGGTCATTAAAAAAAAGACTACTAAAAAAAGACTAGCACAAAGCTCAAACAAGCTTTGTGCTTGACTTCTTGTTACAGGTGCTGTCCTTGACACGCTTAACGAAACAGATTATCCACATTATGGTGCATATTAACACGAACTTGCAAACATTGGCTGCAAACCATAGCTTCTTAATTGCACGTTATAATACTTGCGATTGTCATGTTTTTGTTTTTGTTTTTTGCTTTCTTTTTAACCTGCATACATTTTTATTAGGAGGTCCCCCTGACAGTCCTTACTTTGGGACCTCTAATTGTGCAATCACAATGCAAGAAGAATGTATATAAAAATGTATATATTTTGAACAAACTTCAACTTCAACTTAAACATATTGCTGGACCTCTTTCTCAATTGTCACTTATTGTATTTCAGGTGTAAATCTCTACGCTGCATAGCAGGCTTCAATATATAGTTAGGCTACACAGTATTCGCGGTTTCGCACGTGTTTTTAATGGTATAGCGTTAAAAAGACATCGTTTTGCAGACAGTGTTGGCGGCTTTGTTGTCTTAGGTCGTGAGCGAAAGATCAGCGTTGTCCATGAGTGAAAATTCGAGATAGGTGCAAAAAAAAAAAGAAATACTAAAATTTTCGGTTTGAGTGGGATCGGGGATTAGAACCTGCAACCCCTCACTCCGTGGCGCGATGCCTTTAGCCGCTCGGCCCCCACGCCTACATCCTTTAGCGTACTAACGGCGAGCTATCTGAATACACTATTTAGCGTTGCTGGTGCGCACATCTCGGAGGTTCTGCGGCGGCTTGGCAGAAATTCCGCGAGATGGGTTAAAGGCGCCACGGTCGCGCTTTCCGTGTTCCGTCGCGCCACATGCATGAATAAGGAGCCAGCTTGCGTCCGCACATTGGCTGTCTTTGCGGCACAGTTTAGGTGTCGACGGTAGAAGAGAAGCGAGGCCAGCGATTGGGAAGGTGATATGAAACAAGGTCCGATTATGCTATCGTGTTTTATTCTTGAGAGCAAAGCTCAAGCATCCTGCAAGTTTTGTGGAAACTAATAGTCTTTTTTTTTGCCTACAAGTAATATTGTTTAGTCTTGGAATGAAGGTTATTGCTTATTTATCCAATTAAATTAATTTCGAGCACGCGCACGCGCAGTACATTACATACGCGCAGTACATGACATTAAATTAAGATGACGGGCACGCAGCCAGTACGGTATGAAGGCGCTGATAAATTGGTGCATATAATTTCTGTTGACTTGTGGCTACGACACTTTATTAAGCAATTTTGACTGTCACGGCATCATGGCTCAAAGTGGATCACAAATTTACCAACATAGTGCTAATGCCACTTTCGGAACCCTAAGTCTTGCATAAGTTTGCTTTACATTTTTTTCGCCGGTTGAGGTTCCCACACAAGCATATAACCATTCCGGGAAATCAGCGAAGGACGGTCATATACTCGAGTTCAAATGCCCAGTTGTGCACATCTGATGACAGAAGTCGTCCGTTCAAATTTCGGGCATACATCCCATGGCACCGACAAATTCAGTTGGTCAGTGCTGAGGATAGTGCAATAGTTAGCCGGTCTTTTTCTCGAGTGAGAAATTGACTGAGAAGCACCAAGCTCGAAAGGCCATGAAAGAAAGCACTGTATGCTTCTTTCATCAATGGGACTTGTTCTGTGAAAACGAGTACCTGTCGCAATTGAAGGTATAACCTGTTGCATCACTGCGTGATTGCCTAGAAAAGCGAAAGGCAGCTACGAGCGCTCCTGTCGGTGTCGTAATAGCAGTATTGTCCTGTGTGTGGGCTAGTGTGATGCTATTTAGCAGGAGAGCAGCAGCAGCTTGCAACAGCAGCAGCGGAATAGTCGAAGGCAGAGAAAAAGAAACGCCGTTATTGATTGGTAAACTAGGTGTAATATCCATGCATGTCTTCGTGGACAAAAATTGTATCGCTGTATTGCTTCGATACATGTTCTTTCTAGGATTAATTAATCAATATACTTCATTTCCTGTTCATACCCTGTTGTACATCTTCAACAGCACCTAACGTATAAACCTCCTCTACCAATGCCACGTGCACTTTTTCTTCGGTAGGGACATCGGAATCTTTGAATAAGTAAATAGCCAGCAAATTAGGCTCACTTAGGACGCCAAAACATTCTTGTTCGTGAGTTATGCATGACTGCGAGTGGGTTTAATTATTCTAGTGCCACTGTCGGTTATTACTGTTGTTCTTTTTACTTTGTAAGGCTGTTTTACTGCTGGCTAGGTACGTATTTCATGCGGCTGGTTGCAGTAGAATGTCGTTCCTCACATACATGGTAACAGTAAGGCTGTCTTTGCAAGCTACTATTCGCTTAGCTTTGCCGAAATGCAAGGCTTCAATATACCTTGAGTTTCAATTATACGTAATTCTAAGGCGTCGTATAACATATTAGACATATTAGCGATAATTATTCACGCGTACATTTGAACCATGTTACAGACAAAATCAACAATGAGGGCAAAGTAGCAAATGCAGCCAAGTCACTATTTTAAGTACAGTGCTAAGTGACACATGCATGTGCGCCCGCTCATACATACATACATACATACATACATACATACATACATACATACATACATACATACATACATACATACATACATACATACATACATACATACATACATACATACATACATACATACATACATACATACATACATACATACATACATACATACACCGAGCAGATTACCATTGGAATGAAGTCGGCAGGACCATGAGAAATCACCTTTGTGGGAAGTCGTTTTAACAGAATAGTATCGCAAATTTCCTGAACATTCAGAAGATGACGTATTCTTCATGGTCTTCTGCTGCGTAAGCGTTTGGGTAACTGGTTATTTCTTGGCGCTGGGAAAAACTGTGCGCGGCCGCAAATACGTGCGTCACCTATCTTTCACGAAATTTCTTAACTGCACACATGTTGAAGAAAACAAACCACATGTAGTGTAAGGGAAGATATAAGCTACTTCATATTTGAAGCTTGATTTGTTCTGGCTCCATGGTAATATGAGTAAATAAATTCCAGATTATGCAGACACATTCAAGGCACTGTAAACTATTGTTTCTCTATATGGTATCAGCTCCAGGGGTTCGGATGTCGTCACCGCCCGTCGCGATGTCGTTCATGTTCACCGCACATTGCGCTAGCAGAGTCACCTTGTTCAAGCCTGCTGGTGCAGGCCTCTTGCAAAGAAGGCACACATAAATATTCAGCCACGGCTCTAGCAGTTCAGCTTAACCATAGAAGTGATTGGTCTAGAGCCCCCCTCCCCCCTCCTCCCCATGCGCCATTTACACTTCAATTGTTTTATGAGATAGCACCATTTGAACCATGTTACAGACAAAATCAACAATGAGGGCAAAGTAGCAAATGCAGCCAAGTCACTATTTTAAGTACAGTGCTAAGTGACACATGCATGTGCGCCGCTCATACATACATACATACATACATACATACATACATACCATACATACATACATACATACATACATACATACATACTACATACATACATACATACATACATACCTACATACATACATACATACATACATACATACATACATACATACATACATACATACATACATACATACATACATACATACACCGAGCAGATTACCATGGAATGAAGTCGGCAGGACCATGAGAAATCACCTTTGTGGAAGTCGTTTTAACAGAATAGTATTGCAATTTCCTGAACATTCAGAAGATGACGTATTCTTCATGGTCTTCTGCTGCGTAAGCGTTTGGGTAACTGGTTATTTCTTGGCGCTGGGAAAAACTGTGCGCGGCCGCAAATACGTGCGTCACCTATCTTTCACGAAATTTCTAACTGCACACATGTTGAAGAAAACAAACCACATGTAGTGTAAGGGAAGATATAAGCTACTTCATATTTGAAGCTGATTTGTTCTGGCTCCATGGTAATATGAGTAAATAAATTCCAGATTATGCAGACACATTCAAGGCACTCTAAACTATTGTTTCTCTATATGGTATCAGCTCCAGGGGTTCGGATGTCGTCACCGCCCGTGGCGATGTCGTTCATGTTCACCGCGCATTGCGCTAGCAGAGTCACCTTGTTCAAGCCTGCTGGTGCAGGCCTCTTGCAAAGAAGGCAAACATAAATATTCAGCCACGGCTCTAGCAGTTCAGCTTAACCATAGAAGTGATTGGTCTAGAGCCCCCCCTCCCCCCCCCCCCTCCCCATGCGCCATTTACATTTCAATTGTTTTATGAGATAGCACCCGAGTTGCTGTTACAATAATTCTTATATCCGGGAACGCTTTCGCAGTTTATTGTTCAGCTTAAGGAGACACTACTGTACGCCTATATGCTATTCGGCTGCATGCTATCCGGATTTGGTTGCGGGAAATGCTGTAGCATGAAAAGTACAGCAATGGTCACACTTCGGACACTTCGACTGTAGCGTAGTGTGTCGCTAGTATAAACATGGCGTTGTCATAGGTGCCATGCAAAACTCTCTCTACACAATACAACGCGTCTCAGAGATGTAGTTTCTTTACTTCCGGTTGAGGGCTATATACCGCGTGCTTATAGGAATGCATATACGTCCACAAGTCAGAAATGGCTACAATATGGGGAGCACACGCATCTCTTGTAGTTCAGTGTGCTAGCCATTTCCGTCAGCTGTCTGAAAGAATACCTGCCACGCCCACTTTTTGTTTGATTTTGATGTATTCGGGTTTGACCCGCAGGTACGGTTAGCAGCACCCGATGCAGACCGTGCCGCAGTGTTTGAGAAGCTTCGCGATTGTAGTAGATCACCTTGTTAAGATTGCGCGCAGGACGTGAATAGCCTAGATTATTCCAGAGCTTAAGCGACCACCAGTGATAAGGCTGCAAATGTCTATGCGTGATGTATAAAAGACGGCGCGTCCCAGCCATGATGAGCTTTTTGACGTCCGACGCTCTGTTCGCCGCTATCACTGTACAGTGTGTATCGCTGTAGTTTGACTCTCAGTTTCCCGGCCACAAGTTCGGCCAATTAAAGAGTTTCATCTTGGACACGCCGACTGCTGCCTTCGTCAATGTCACGATCCCGTGACAATACTGGTTGCCAATACCAACCCTAATTGCAAATATTGAGAACCATCTCTTCTTACACATCAAAATGTATGCTTGAAAGTTATGTGCTAGAGTGTGGATTTATATAAATGTGCAAGTAAGTTGACTGACAAATAAAGTCTCGTCAACTGATGGAAGAAACTGCAGGAGATGAAAACTTCGAGTTGGTCGAATGTGCGAAAGAGAAAGAAGCAAGAGTATAGAGTGAAAGCCTTCAGTGTAGGGCACAAAGCCGGCTGACGAGAGACAACACAAGCGTCCGCTGCTCTAAGCTTCGACTATAGAGGCGTCTCCACGAAAGGCGGCGAAATGAGAGTGCTCACTGAAAGTGAAGCGAATGACAAAGACGGCGGCAAATTAGAGCGAAAAGTGCGGGTGCCCGCTTTCTAGAGGCCGCGCTTACTTTCGGAACGAGTTTTTAATTAGGGGAGGTATGGAAGCAATCTCGATAATGGCTCCGACTACTTTGACGGCACGCAGCGCGCATTGAGCAAGTGCGAGTCTGGTGCCTTTCGACACTACACGCTCACATGGATCGTGTTTGTGGAGGCTGGAATTTTCCCAAGCAGTTTTTCGCAGTGATGGGTTTGATTTCAAAGAGGCTCCTTGAGCGCCCTACGTATGCATATTCGATGGCTTTAAATCTTCACCGGGTGAATCAGGCTCTTTAATGCGATTACGCATGGTGTCCGTTGGCCGCAGGCTGTGGTTCCGAAATAAATTACACCGATCTTCGGGATTGAACTATGATAGGCATGCCTGGACTTCCCATAACAACAGTACAGTGGTGTTTTGCCTTATCAAGTATTTTAAGATGGTTTGTAGCACGAACTTATCACCGAAGCAATTTAATCAGCATGATGAATACCTGTCGCTATAGCTAAGCGCGTAAGATGTTGCGCTGCTGAGCTCGAGGGCCGGGCTTTGATTCCCGGCCACGGCGGCCGCATTTCGATGGCAGCGAAATGCAAAGAACGCACATGCACTTAGATTTAGATGCACTTCAAAGGTCCCCAGATGAGCGAAACTAATCTGGAGTCCTCCGCTACGACATGTCTCATAATCATACCTTGGTTTTGACACATAAAAGCTCAGCCATTATTATCATGATGAGTGCGCTGCCTGTAACCCCATTTTATCGCTCGCACCGAGAAAGCGTGGCGAGGGTGATATTGTGCGTATGGGGCCATCCCTATTTCTGGAGCGGTTGACTTCGACACGCCAAGGAAATCTGAAAGGATGATCACAGATGCAGCTGTGCCAATGTGGGCCCCACTTTAGGATATCCAGAGCAAACCTTTTGGTAGAATACTCATATCTTGCGTGGTTAGGTCATAGTGACAGCTTGCTGCTGAGACTAAGAAGAGGAAGAGGAGGAGGAATGGATGGGAAGGCAGCACTGGCAACCAGACGCGCGCCTGGTTTGCTATCCTGCGCTGGAAGAAGGTTATAAAGGGACTAAAATATATAAAGATAGAGAAATGTGGTGGGCATACCAAAATGCGCGTGAAGCCACAGAACTGACAAAGTATGTCGGATCAGTGTTTGAAGATTTCCTTGACAAAACGTCGCGCTTTATGTACAAATTTTTACCTGCATTCACATAGTCGTTCTAACAGGACATGACGTGTCGAAAGTGTTGTGTTTAACTTGAAGCCTAAGAAACCGAACTGATTAAGTACTCGCTATCTAACATCGGCATTCTGTGGCTCTGCTGTGAAAAGCAGAATAAGGTTAATGAGAAAAGCGCCACTTTGACTAAATTGCTGTGCTGCCGAGTGCGTAAACGATCGCGCCATCACTTTAATGTTGCACTTTTACGTGTTTCAATGCTGTCTCTCGTATTACATTAAGAAATTAGACGAGAAACTCCTCCCTGCTTAAGGTTTCTTCACTTAGCTTACCATCATGCCCCCCCCCCTTGCCCCTTCCCCAGTGCAGGGTAGCAAATCGGATAATTTTCTGGTGGTTAACCTCCCTGCCTTTCACTGAACATTCCTCTCTTTCTCTTTTTCACCGCAAGCTCATATACGTCTCCTTTTTAGCATATGGTATCATTTCCTTTTCCTCTTCATCTTCGACGTGCGCACGCACACACACACACGCACGCACGCACACACACACACACACACACACGCACGCACACACACACACACACACGCACGCACACTCACTCACTCACTCACTCACTCACTCACTCACTCACTCACTCACTCACTCACTCACTCACTCACTCACTCACGCATTTGTATGTGTGAATATATAGATATATGCATAACACGAACACTATGGCCTAGAACGGGCGTATTTTGGCCATGTTTATGACAGACAACGACGGTAATCGTGATCTATCTCGCGTGCCTTTCTTTGCATTACCGCCGCGCTCCCGGTGGTTCCAGGTACCGAACAGCGCACGCGCTATCAGCGTAACGTAGCATCCTTAATAGGAAAATAAGAGAGAGCAAGTGTTTTGATAAAGGAAGTACAAGCAAACACACACTTGATGATAATTCTGCGGCAGAAACGCGCCCCAAATACGCACTTTCTTTTTACATCGCAGCTGCCTTATCAATAACACAACGCGAATAAAGTAAATATGCACCTGGTATTTTCCTTCTTTTTTTTGAAAGTGAGCTCCCCAGAGGATTCTGAAAGTGAATGTATACTTTGAATGAGAAGCTCTGGTAACTGCGTCGTACGTCTTGTTGGGATACCGAGGCTGTAGTATAGAGGAGTGTAAAATGAAGTGAGCTGGCATAGAATACTAAAAACTTCTCTCAAGTTTAAAAGGACGAAAAAAAATGTTTCGCTACATACGGTTTTATGCGCTGATATAAGAAATAATATAGACAAGTTTCAGCGAACTCTGTCTGGGCAATACGTTTTCTTTTTGTCAAATAAATTGCCCTGCTTAGTAGCGAGGTCCCCTCTAATGCTTTTGTAGAACCGAAGAAAATACGCCTCTATTCTCCCTTTTATTGTGGAAACGTAAAAAATAGTGCGCTGAGGTTATGCCCCACTTTTCCTTACCACTATGCCTATCCCTTGGCTTTTTTGAAGCTTCTGATGTTCGTAGCAAACACGTGCCACTCCTGGAACCAATCAATGGTCGCTGTCAGACGCACTTCACCAATAGGTATACCTATCAATGCTCACTGAAACGTTGAATGTTCGTACCTAATTTAATGTAGAAGCACTTGAATAGTGCCCAAAAACCCACCTGGGCTGGCCGTTCTTCATTCGAAGAAAAGTGAATAGGGATGCCTACCGTGTATTGCCGAAAAAAAGAAGGCAGTGAAAGAGAAACACACGGGGACGTTAGAAAATGAAAACAGCATTCAATGCGCGCCAGCTCTTTCGAGGACTGGTTAAAGTATAGTGAGAATGGTAAAAATTTCGGGTTAGAACGCCCCGTATTGTTTGTACTACGCCAGAGCTGGATCAACAACGGGCGAAGGATATCTGAAAATGCACTGTCCGTTCGTAACTGCGCGAAAACTGCCTCAAAGAAAAGAGGTGCTTCGAAACGAAAGCCGAGCATGATTGTTTGTACGTCCGTCTCAGTTTAGGTTTTCCACAGCAGCGAAGGCGGCCGCCTGTAAATACGAAGGGCGTTCGTCGAGAACTCGGTTATCATCCCCAAGTTTCCGAGCCCCGCTGGGCCTGTGTTTGAGCCGACGCCGCGTAGACGAGACCGTGGGTGCAACGACCGACAATCGGCATTACACGGAAAACTGTCCGTGCTATGTGTTCGCGAACGCGCCCGCCGCTCGCCGCCTATTTTCTCATTGCTCCCGGCCACCTGCGCCTCGCAGACGCCTTGGCGCGAAGACAGCTTTGCGAGCGGAGGCTTTAGCTCGGCTAACGAAGCGGGTACGTGCCGGCACATCGGCGTGCACTGTGATGCGAGAGCATTTCTCGCCCTGACGTCGGTTTCGATCCGCGCGCCGTGCACTTTGCCGCGCCTAAACACTTAACCCGGCCGGCCTGCTTTTAGCGGGCTCGCTTATGAGCAGTCCGAAATAACACGAGGGAAGCATGATGGCTCAAGAATGTACAGCCCGATATGTGATTCGTAACGCACGGCGAGAAAAAAAATCATAAGCAGCCAGGCTGGTGTGGCATGTTTTCCCACTGGCTTTATGGCGGGAACGTGTGCGGAGTTGATGGGTGATTGCTGAAGGTGTGGGATGTTGGGTCATTGGTGTGCATACAGTGACATGCGCACAGCGATGTCTTACATACGACCGTCCTTGTGCTGTCATGGCCTTTCCGATATAGTCGTTTCAAGGGTATCACGTGTCGATTTCCGGGTTCCTGCTGAGCTCCAGTTGGCTTAGTAGCGTTCAAAATACGGTAGAGCACGAGATCTACGACACATGGGGGCAGCCATCTTGGGCTGTTCGACGAATGTTTTCCTGTTTTCCTATATCGCGCCGTGTATTAATAAGGTCATTAAATGTCGAACGCGCCAACCTAACCGTTTTCATGTGCATGCGTCTACCGTAGCACTAGTCGTTAGTTAAAGTTCCAAACGGCATGCCTACTGCTCAATATGGCGGCACAGCAACCCGTCCGTTAAGAAATCTTTATTAAGTAGGTATAAGTGCGCGATGGACGAATTTCCTATTCGCTGAAGTGCGTATCTGGAAGGGCGGTTCAGTGAGCTTGTAGGTAGTCCACTTTCTTCTTGCAAACAGCGCTAAACGAGGAGAACACGAATGCGCGAGAAAGGAAGACGAAACGTGACGCACACACTAAGAAATGAATACTTTATTGAAATCGCGCTCATCTGTATGCGTATTCATTGTTCATAGATTCATGCGTAGCGGAAAAAAAAACTCATCATATTCACCTGAAATTAGTTGCTTTCGATTCCTCACTCTTTCTAAGTAACAGTTGTGGGCCTTTCTCTTACGAGAAAACAACCGTGACTTGTGATGGAAGCCTTCGCGAAACTCGAGGTTGCACCTCGAAGTCTCCTGTATTTCTTTATTGCCACATTAACCCCGAAATTTTTGAGCACCAGCACTTGGGTACACTTTCAGCGAGTGTACCATTATATCTCAACAGGGTGATTTTTGTTGTTTCAGACCAAATTTTTCGAAAATGTATGAGCAGTATTGTTGTTGTCGTGTCCAAATAAAGCGTGTTTTGTGTTTGCGGCATATATAGTTTCATTTCTGCTGTGGATGATGTTGAGCAATGTTCATTCTTTATGTGATATTTTTGCGAAATAATGTTACACAGAGCTGTTTGATTCACAATATCGCAGTTTCAACAAGTTCTGCAGAATCTCTGAAGATGGCGGTGTTCAGTTTTCTTTTCATAACCCTTCGGCCACCTTTCGGGATTCCCTGGAACTGGTTTCCAATAATCCATGTGCTGCGAAATGTCGAATTATTTGCCCTCACACTGCCAATCGCTAGCATTCCGGTTAGTTCATTTGATTGAGCGACCGCTCCGGAAAGGCGTTGGTCCGGGGTTCGATCCCTGGAACAGGACGAATTTTCCTCAACTGTGAAGCTTGCTTTATGAGGAATTCGTATGCATCTCAGTGTAGCTCTGTGTCACAAACGGGTGCTTGTCAATTTTCTATTTCATTGTCACAGTTAATGCACACAAGCTTGGTGAACGCGATGCGTCACTTCACAAAACATTAACAAGTTCATTTTAAAGAGAGAGAGAGAAACGAAGAAAGAAAACGGAGGTTAACCGCTGTCGCGTTAGCATGTTCGACGTTGCGAACTTACTCAGCCATAACTAAAACAGTAATCAATTCTGCTGAGTGCCACCAGTTTCCGAAACTTTTCCGTGAAGTCTGCTGCCAAGCAAATTCATAAATACAAATAGTAAAGTTGCGTCTCTTTAGCAAAAGAAGGAGATCTGTTGAGCCACAGGGAAGAGTTTATCATTTTTTTTCAACTGTATGGTATGCACGCCGCTTTGTGCGCTCTCATGCGACGCAGAAGAGTCTAGTTACCAGGGGCGTAGCCAAGGGGGGGGGGGGTTCAAACACCCCCGAAATTTTTCAGTTTTGCTTGCGTGTATATACACGCACACATACAAACGCACGCACGAACATACATAAAGCATGGTTGAACCACCCCGAAAAACATTTCTGGCCATGCCCCTACTAGTTACCTTGACACGGCGCTATTTAACTACAAGTTTACTGTAAGCGATATAATAATAATTTCGCAGGCTTTACGTGCCGAAGCTACGATATTATTACGAGGCGCGCCATGGGGGAGGGCTCCGGAAACTTCGACCATATGGTATTCTCTAACGCGCTTTCACATCTCACAGTACAGAGTCCTCGATCATTTTGCCTCCATCGAAATGTGACGGCAGCGGCCGGTATTGAATCCGCGTCCTTTGGGTCAGCAGCCCAGCACTGTAACCACTGCACAACTGTAGCAGACCCGCTGTAAACGAACCAATGAAAAGTGAACAAACCATGACTTCATGCCGTTTAGAGACCACTCCTGCCTGCGTAGATATGAAGTAGCTTGCATAATCGTCAAAGTTGCCTATAATCCTGTTACAGATACCCAGCGATGCGGCGAAATGGGCTGCCCCTATGGTCGTTTACGAAAGCGACTGGGACATTGGCGAAAGCGCAGTTTTCTATTTCGGGGAACGAATGGCGGAGGATTAAAAGATTTGCAGCAAGCACTTTCATAAGGTGCGATTAAATGTGACCAAACTGCGTGAAAGATAGAAAAACGAGATGGTCGAGAAAACGTTCATTTATGTAGTAGCCGGCGAAATACGGGGCAGTTCACAGAGACGCTTCCACATAAAAGAGAGTCGGAGCTTGTGAGGAAATAATTCAGATATAAGGAATGCTGGAGCAGGTCGTCCTTGAGACTTCGTCGTACGCTGACCTGAAAATTAACGAAACCGGGGAACGAGCATTGCGTTGGAGTACTTGAAGACTTCGCTCAACTGAGCAGCTTGGCGTAAACTCGAAAAATCTTAGGGTGCGAGCGAGCGCGAAGAAAACTATGCAAAAAAAAATGCCGATGTTTGCACTAAATCACGCAAGGCTCGAAACAGCGAAACTGGACGATTCTGAAGACTAATCTAGTTCTTTCGAGGTTGTCGCTCGGTTTTAGCTAAGTTAGTCACGACACTGATATCCAAACTCCAAAAACGAGCGTTCGCGCCTCTCATAGACCTGCGGACACGTCGTCGTCAGCGTAGGGCTTCCATCGCTTCGGGCTCTTCTCGCAACCACCGTTGCCTTTCCCGTAATTCCCTAGTATGGCAGCTTTGCACTAGTCGTGTCAAGCCTGAATCAAGAGCGCAGCTGGGTGGCCTTCTTTGTTTCTCATTATTTTTTTCTTTGTTTCTTCTCTTTCTCTTTGTGTCTTGTATCTCTATTTTGTATCTGTTTCTTTCTTTCTTCCTTTCTATTTCGTTTTCTTTCTCGTTTTTTTAATCTTTATTTCTCTTTCTTCCCCTTCTTTCTCTCTGCTTTTTTTCTCTCTCTCTCTTTCTTTTTATTTCTTGCTTGACCTTTCTTTATTTCTATCTCCTTCTCTCTCTTCTTCTTTCTCTCTCTTTTGTGTTTGTCTCTCTTTCTATGTCTTGCATTGCCTTTCTATCTTTTATGTCTGTCTCTCTTTCTTAGTGAACCAGTGGCGACTACTTTGATTTGCCCAATTTCTGTGGCACGTACCCGTTGATGATGATAGTTGTCTGATAGGCCGCACAAATAACGGCCAGCTTAAACTGCTTCGCTGTTAAATAAAGTTACCATTTCGACAGAGAGCTCATCCCTGTATGTCGCTGCAGTATCTGTACACGCGTCTGGGCAGGCGCTTTGTTGTTAATAGCATTGCAAAACGTTCGGTTCAAAGCCACAGCGCGCGCGTGCGTGCACACCGAAAAACAACAGAAAATACTATAAAAAAGCTTTTATTATAAGAATGATAATCTTTTCGGACTAAAAAGAAGTCCACTTTTTTGAAACGTTCCGCGTCGTTTTACGAACGGCGCTCAGCATGGCGAAGTTGGGAAGAGTTAAAACTGCGAAATTGCGTTTCGGACATGCCCGCAGAAGGCTATAGTTTGTTTGACGCGCACAAGTAAATTTTTATACATTCTCTGCCCTGTTTTGTAGCGACATGAAACAGCGCGTGATCATGCCGCTGTAGAAAACGGCTTCCTCTTCTTGGCTTCCGTCGTCTTGTGCTTTGTTTGTTTACGCGCCGCTGGCATTTAAATCAGGTTTGAATGAACTTGTTGAAAGCAGCTTGTGGCTGCAACTTTTCAGGTCGCAGTCACAAGCTCCATTGGTGAGGTGGGCGCGGTTCGTGCGGTATCTTCGCCGTTGACATGCTTCCGCAGTAGTGACTTGGCGGCCGCTCCGGATCTTCGTCTAACGTTAGTACAACCTCGACCCCCACTAGTACGTTAAATTCAACAATTTTCAATGAAATGTTCGTTCAGCCAGACAGTTCCCCTGTGCTACTTGTTAAAAATAGGGGCTGCAATATTGCTGAGTGGTCGCTATGCCATCGTCCTTGAGCCGTTGTTTGAGTATGCTCGCCAGTGCTCTGATGGTGTTCTCACATTTTTTGCTAAGTAAATAGGGAGTTCTCAACTTAGTTGAACTAAATGTAAGAGTTGCAAGTAACAGCCTTCTGTATACGAAAAAGAATACGCTACTCGTACGCGATATGTCAGCCGGTATATTTTACTAGATAAGAACTGGCGTTAAATTACGTTATGACTGTGCAGCTAAAAGACGCGATTTGCATGGTAAAATCAAGCGCATAATAGTGCGGCAATCAATGCAATCCATGTCGTAGCTTGCTACGTTTACAGTGGACGCATGGGAGGAGGAAATGAATGAAGGAAGGCTAACTAGAGGCGAGTCCAGTTTGTTATACAAGGGGGAAGAGGCGATTAAGTGATGAAAAGAGAGAAAGAAATGGAGAAGAAGCGATAAACTTGTGTGAACTTGAACATCGCTGTGTTTACCCGACGTCAAAAAAAATGACTGCATAGTATCTTGACAGTCTGATAGTGCAGGCATACTTCTGGAAAGTCGCAAGGAGCATGTCAGCGGCCAACGTATATATAATTCGCTGCCTGATAAACGCCGATGCGTTTTAAACTTGTTGTCCTATAAATTCTACAATGTCCCCGTAGTATACTTGTGAACAATTTTTTTCATGCTGCACTTCTTTTACCGGAATCGCAGCTGCAATCGATCAGAGGGCTCACTGTGTCGTTGACTATTGCCATTTATAAACTGTACTTTGAACTTCATAAGAAAACTCCTCTTTGTCTCAGCAAGCGCGCATTTGAGAGGAGCAGTGTCACAAAACATACTGGCACAATAATAAGGGTAAAAGTAAGAATGGCCGTTTAAAATTTTTATCCATGGTCCCTCTTTTGTCGGACTGCACTTCAGCCGCGCCCTTGAAAGCAGAATGACAGAACAGGCAGCTCTAAAATGCCCGCCTTTATGGTCCTTTTAGGAACGATATTTTTAAACCCGCGCAAAATTAACGAAGTGGAGCAGGCGGCAAAAATGTCCGGCGGCCCGATATTTTTTAAAGACGATAGTCTTTCTTGGGGAACTTAAACGCCGAAATTTTGGTCTGTCTTTCTGTCTGTCCTTCTGTCTGTCCTTCTGTCTGTCTTTCTGTTTGTCGGCACGTCCCTCGATTCAGCCACTCGGCCAAAGTTGAACCACTTGCCCAAGGGCCAGCCATCGTGAACGGCTGAATAGGTTCATACTTGTGTACATTGTTGATCAAAAAGCAAACATTACGCATATCTGAGGCGCAACATCACTAGGTAAGTATTAGACGGTGTGTTCCTTTAACAGAAAATACATAGATACGCAATTTTTAAAGACCTTGATGGTATGCGTTTAACGTTGAGACTTAAAAGATTGCCACAGCTGAAGCGATCAGCGGTCCAAGCCGAGCAAGCGCGAGCGCCAACAACAACCGTCTTCGTCTTCTTCTTTCGCAGGCGTTCTTGTCTGCGCCCTACCATGTTACAAATCACTCCCCCGCGGAAAAGGAGCCATCCTGGCGACCTAAGGAACAGGTATGACTGGTGGGTCATAATGCGGCTTCAGTCGATCGACGTGAACAGTCTCGCGGCCGCGACGACGGCGGTTCATAGATGATTGAACAGGCTCAGTCATATAGTTAACTGGGGATTCTTGACGTAGGACACGGTAGGGGCCTTCGTACTTAGGCAGTAGCTTTGTGGAAAGGCCAGGAGCGGAGGAGGGAACGCGAAGCCACACCAACGTTTCAGGCGAATACGACTGAGGAGGCAGGTTTTCGTCGTGACGGTCCTCCTGGCCCTACTCGCCCTACAATGTTACAACCCTAGTTTCTTAAGGTGAGCTGAAAATGCGACTGCGCTGAAACTTGTCTTCCTCCGTGCCCTCTGCACAAGCTCATGTTGTGTTTCGGTTTCGGTTCAGTATTGCATTGTACGAATGACAGGGGGCGCCGCTCTGGCATTCCTTCGGCGCATCGCGCCAAACAGCGTGTTCGGGCTGGCCGGCGTCCCCACCGGTCGCGTTGGTCACCGCCGGTCTTCGCCTGCCGCTGCGCCGGGACTACCAGCCCGCAACACAGCACTCATGTTTCCCGACGTATTGCCAGATGGCCCATATCTCACGCAGCGCCTCTTCTATCGTCTTTAGACGACGTTTGCAGCGAAGCACGCAGATACGCGGCCAATTTTTTATCTGAGTGAAGTCTTTTTACGACACGTGAGCCACTCAGGATTGATACTCGATAGCTGTAGTTGTTAGGAGGAAGGTGCGCTGTACACACGGTTTCTTTCATCTCTTCAGTCGGGGCTCTCTACGCTAATGAGCTGCAGAGTCCGGCCTTTTGTCTACTACGCATTCGTGCGGCGCGCCTTTAACAAGACGACATACACGTGATGCAAGAAGCATTGACAAAGTTGGATGAGAGGCCACTGACTGAGATGTTAAACCTGCAAGGGTAGATGTCCTCACAACGATATTGCTCCACACTATGGAGGCTTTGTCATCACACAAAGGCGTGTAAGAGCGGTACTATAAGAATAAAAAAAATGTGTGTCGTCACCTTATTTTCTATAGTCTCCGCGTTCACGTGCATACGTAGCATCTTGCAGAGGGAGCTTCGCCATGCAGAATGAGTCTCGGACGAAAGAGGCCTTGGTTGCTTCATGTGTCCAGGATCGCGATGTTCCTGCAGCTGGCGCTTTGCAAATTTTGTTGGCTCATTTGAATCTTAAGCAGCTTTCCATGAGAGATAACAGTTTTACGGGTTCATGAAGGTAGAACAGGTCCGATATACATCCTGTAAAAGGACGGTGCTAAGCTGCTTCTAACAACCACAGGACACTTTCCTAAACAATGCATGCAGCAGGTACACTTTATGCCTTGTTTTTTGTGCTCTGCAGACACTACTACCCCCTGAGTTCTTTCTACCTGATTCTCTGAATACAGTGACTAGAGCGGTAGACTGAGTGTCAGTGCGTCACTGAGGCGAATTTGTATATAGGTAAGAGCGAAGAACACGTGTGAGTGCGAGCGAAAAGCCTCAATATGCAATTACTGGCATGCGCTTACTGAAAACAAAATTACCTTCTTACCCGAAAGCAACGAAAATTCAAAGTTGGAGGGACAACGCATTGACAGACATGAAATATATGGCTAGCCTCATATAGTAGAACAGCGTGCATTGACGAGGGATGCTGATATCATGCTACCTATTACGCCTATAAAAGCTCATCGGCATCGTACCAGTATATGTCAACAACCGTTATTCTCTCTTTTTTATCAAGCTCACAGTATATTACTAGCTTGCCTTTGTGTATTTATGCAGCTCGTCGTGTGATGCATATAGTACTTTGCGCAACCATACACACACCTTCTTCACAACGCTGGTAATTTCCTTCAGGCCATGCTTCCTCGAAAAATTATCTTTCTTAATTAATTGCTTTCTTTCACGATCCTCTTACTACAAGAGCCATTGTCACGCTTAATTGGCTCGGTATAGTTTTTTGCAAACTACAAGGCGGCAACTTATGCTGCAGTAAAAGTCTAGCGATAAGTGTTCTTATTTAGAAGGTTGCCCAACCCAGTTGCGTAACTCCCTTTTCGCAACAACCGCCTCATTAAGAAAACGACCCACTGCCTAGTGCTCATAGCACCTGAAGCCACCCTACTAACTTTGTTTGACTTAATACCTAGACGGGGTATATATAGCAGGATTTATAAATGCGTGACCATGTTACCTAACCGCAAAAGCCTGCAGCCAGGTTTAAAGTTGGTCTTGATCTCGATGGCTATAACATCGAAGCTTCTGGGAAAGTCGGCTCCTTAGGCACTTTGAAAAAAAAACAAAAGACCGTGCAAATATACGTCTATATATAAAGAAAGAGAATCTGTTAGATAGTTTTTATACTGCTTCCTGAATTTCAGTAAGTTATGCGTATAAATATAGACAAAAAACCATCCGCACTTAACATGCCGACATGTAGTGGTCATATTAAGTTTGATTTTCGTACACTCGTACTTACAGTAGCGCGCTTATTCTGCTCTGTATGTTATTTCAACATGCGAATATGCTTCATATGAATATACAGCGCCATGGATATCATTAGCGGCACGGCTAATCACCAGTTACACAAGAAGAGATAAGGGAAACAAAGGAGACAGAAAAAGCAAGGATGAGACCAATTTATTAAGTGGTCTTTCGGAACATTATTTGGATATCGAGTCCTGCGTAACTGAACGTACTAGTGATGCGAAAGTACCAATTTTTTGCCGTCAAGGCTTCAAGGTATATTCAGCAAATATCTAGTGGATTACGTGTGCAGAACGACAATTCTTAAAGTCATTAATGACCGGGCAGTTAAACCTATATTAAACATATAAGCACGCATTTGACAGTGCACATTGACAAGAAAATGGTGCTCCCTAATCGTGCTGAAACATGCAAACGCAACCGATTGGGTTCAGTAAAGCCTGTCTTGCTTTGAGGTTGCTTTTTTCCAGTTAGGTGTCACGCACTTTCTCCTGCAAGTCGTGGGTAACCAGTGCTGTCGTTGACTCGGTCAATGTCCGCTGCGACCATTGGAGTCGCTGTGGATTGTGCTGTGGCTCTGGTTCTGGGTGTGTCTCCGGCTGCAGCTTTGGTAATCCGCACCACGCTTCGGTGGCTACATGCTCTGGCGCGTTCTTGTCCTTAAAAATCGGCTAGGACGTGTCTGGTCTCGGAAGCAGAGGACGAGGTGGCACCTGTGATCTGCGTTACAGTGAGCTCCTTCAACGGCCACGGCTTCGGGAGCGACGCTTTCTGACGACAGCTACCCGACAAACCACACTGTCTCGCTTCACCTGCTTTAGGATCTCATTTTCCTTCTATATGTTGGGGCAGTCATTTGACGAAGCGTCATGGCACCCGAGACAATTGCGGCACTTGAGGGCCGGGGCAGCGCAGGAGCCTGCAGAGTATTGTTCAGCGCAGTGCGAGCAAGTTATCGTGTTCCGACACACGGCGCTCACGTGTCCAAAACCTCAGACAATTGCGGCATTGGAGTGGTCTTGGAATGAACGGTCGTACAGGATGCCGACAGTGGCCTGCCGTGACAGGCGAGGGCAGAGATTCACCCTTTAATCTCCCTTGATCAAACATAGCGTATAAGAAGAACATATCAAACAGCAAACAAGCAAAATAATTTATTCGACATTAGGGTACCTGGAGAGCGTAACAATAACACATACGGAAAAAAGTAAAGAAAATATATTGATACTCGTACACACACACAAAGGGAGCGTATACATAGGTAAATGTAATAGCATGCAACATGATTATACATGGTAGTGAATTCAATATGGCTGTTTCTAGAGCTGATATGTTGGGTGTTCACATGTTACTTAAGAAATGTTTCTTTGAGTGCAAAAGAGAAATTCCTATTTTTATTACCTTGAGAAGCAGTAATTTCAGGTTGCGCAAAACAACGACAATCGCAATAGAGAGGTTGCTTGTCATAGTTATTGAGTAGACAATTAAACAAGTGAACCATGTGGATTGAACCATAAGTGACCCATAAGCGATGCCTGTAAAGCAGCCTTAAGTATACGCACACACAAAAGAAAAGTAGCAATTCGGCACTCTTCGAAAATGAGGATGTGAACGAGTGTAACATACATATCCTGTTTGATCGCGCTTGAATTCTCCTGAACACTTAAGCATCGCGAACGAGAGTAAGAATTTGAAACATTATGTTTGCACTAGTACAAATCTGTTTTATTTGCGGCCTTTCTTATTAAGGCTTTTTGCTTTGTTCGTTTGAGGTAATCAATGAGTTTGATATGGCAGGGTCAGAATACTCGTGATGAGGAAATGTTGGGGATTTAAATAAACATAAATACAAAAAGCCATTTTGCTTTGTGCGCATATTCTAATTTTATTTTCCTTTTGATTTGCACTAATTCTGAAAGATTCTGCGACATGCAATCAGTATTCTTATTGCAACCGACATGCAACCACCTTTGCCAGAAAAGACGTGGCGGTAAATTTCTATGCGGCCACTGACGAACTTTAGGGTATGTACTTAGGGCCGCTTTTTAGCACTATACATTTGAATACGCCCTACAATAAAAGTTACGCAACTGATTTCTTTGCAAGAGAATCTGCTGCTGGGTCTGTTGATACATACTTGAAGAAACCGGAAAAACAGCTTACGGACGCGTACACAAGAAGAGAAGACGACATACACTCGTTGGAACTAGCAACACGTTTAGTGAAACCATCACACATAACGTTCCCACGAAAGCGAAGCGCGCATGCGTTGTACATAAAGCACGTGATTCAGAAAAAAAGAGAGAATGACATCAGTAGCCACATTTTTCTAAATAATCAATCTCTTTGATAGATAGCGAAGGTACACTAATGCATTTGTTCAAACCATGTTTCCAGATTTGATATGCTTCAATCACTTCACGTTTGTATTGTGTGCTTTCCTTACCAATAATATGCGTGCCTATCAGATCAGGAGAGCAGCCGCACACCGGGCAATGAGCAGGCAGGTTTGCTCCTCCTCCTGACCTGATAGACGGTTGATGTTCTTTTAAGCGGACACTAATGCAGCGTCCCGTTTGTCCAATATACACGCAACCACGCAAAAATGATGTAGGATAAATACCATTTGTGGTGCACGAAGTAAAACAAGACTTATGACCGGTACAGAAGGCATTCATGAGCATTACGTTGCGCTGAAGTGCAGGTTGGAAAAGGCAAGCTTTTCTTTTTAATGGGGTCAAAATATACGCGCAGCGTTATTTTCATTTTTGCAACGTTCTACGCTTCAAGCAATTAAACCTAAAAAAAATGCCGTGGCCCTAGATTATTAGTGGAAATATTACTAATAACTTCTTTTCTAGGGGTCTCGTTGGAGACTGGCATCTCACATGAAGATGTGAAGGCAGTACATCGTGTCGGTTTGGTTACTCTTCTTGGGCACTTGTAAAGCAAGTAAGGGCTGACGCTAACGATAAATACGAAACTGTCGTTCTGTTAATTTTTACAGGCAGTAAATGTATTTTGCCACATTACAAGCAAACTATACTCCAAATATGCTGCTCGAGCATCTGGGTCTGTTATGTTTTGTGTGGTAACTTAAATTGAACAAGGAGCCGAGCTTCTAAAATTGAAAATTCACGGATACACTCATTTCTCGGGGTAGGAAATGCCCTCAGATTCTTTTGTTATTCCATCAAAATAACGTATGAACCTTAACAGCGCTGCAGGCATCAAATCTTCGCCGTAGAATCTAACGCAAGAAAAATAATGAGGATGAGGACAAAATATAAAAATCCACCCTCGATATGCACAGGCAGATTCTTTGGTCTTTCAACGGCAGTGCCGTGGAGAATGAGTGAGAAATCAGACCCTTCGAACTGATACAAAATTGCACAACGGTGGGAGAACAGAAGCACGGGTCCCGGCTATTGAGCTGTGTCGAGTGCGTCTAGGTGTGAAGCGAGCAAATGAGCAGAGAGAGGGGCTCCGAATGTGGGACACGAAAGAGATGATTGTGGCTGACCGTCGATTTCCTCGATGTGTGGCGACTCCAGAGTCGCTGGCAATCGAATAGGTGCGTGCGCAGCTTGAGCGCTGAATCGCCCTCCCTGCGTGAGGTCGTTCAGACACACCGGTCACGGACACAATAATGGCTGGGTTCGACAACCAACTGGTGATCGGGTCCAAAGGACATGCTTCGCTGCTCATAAAAGCAGCGACCTCAACCGTTGGAGAGATAGACGGAGAAAGGGACTGCCGTGCACGAAAGAGTGTCTCGGCAAAATTTGCCGTACGCTGACCTTTATATCTCTTGTTCCTCTGGTTCTTTCTCACGATGTGTATTTTCGTGTATATTTTCTTCAGTTAATTATAGTGAATCTAACTTTAACTATTAAAAACATACTGGCCGAGACCATCCTCAGCACAGAAGGCTTTGAAAGCGTTGTTGTGGTTCTTACGGTCTACTTATCTTAGAGGTAAACTTTAAGCAGCGTCGTATTCTCTCTCTCTCTCTCTTTGTTTGCTCTTCTTTCTTTTTTGTAACATTTATTTTCTATTATCTTTTATCCCCCTTACCCCTTTCCTTAGCAAAAGGTAGCTAGCCAGTCTTAGAACTGGCTAACCTCCCTATCTTTCCGTCTATATCTTACTCCACCTCCTCCTCGAGATGGTTTATGCGTAGAACCGAACAATATACTTGGGCGTGATATCGAAGGACATAGTAGACTAATTATCAACACATTCCAGCCTTTAGTTAATCTGGGCCAAGCTGACGCGCACAATCGATTGCTTTTTAATAATGGGTCGGCTCGAGAAGCTTGTCTCTGACCTGGTATTCCTAAGTGAAGCAAACAGCTACGGTGAGTCAGGAAGCTTAGATTTGTAATTTACATATTGGGTGAGATGACAAGGTAAGAACATAACTTGCACTATTTGTTAACTATATGATATTGTTTTTGATTTCTTTTAAGGGTATCGTCCACCTTCTTGAGCTATTTGTAAGTCAATGATTACAGCTACACTGTCTCCCACAGGGTGCGGATAAATATGTGCACTCTAAATAAAGTCCCTGCTGTACAAAAAAATGCCCCCACCTCCCCGAAGGGAATCGTGAGGAAATGCGAATGCATTTCTTGCGCTGAGAGTACACGGCGTAGTAATTTTAATGGTGTAAATTAATGACGAGACGAGGATTTGTACCGTAACCATTTATTTACACATTCATCAGCACCTGTTTGTGTTGTCATTGTACCTGACGGCCATAATCTCAGCCTTGTGGTCGCCGTTGGCGTTTCACAGCGGCGTCTCGAGCACACATTTCCAGGTGTCCTTGAGAGGCGCCCAGCCAGCGAACGGTCGAGAGTGAGGCGCGAGCGGACGGGAGAGTGGGGCGCAGGGAGGAGAGAGAGCGAACGGCGAGAGAAGGAGCGGCGAAGCACTGCACCTACCCTCTCCTACACTCTCTCGCACCACCTGCTCCGGTTGCAAGGGGCGAGGATAAGCGCGCGCGCCCGCAGCTGTTGCTATGGGAGAGGGAGTGAGAGCGGAGAGATAACACCTGCCGGCGCGCGGACAACGCCGGATGCCTTACATAGCCCGACTAAGAAATGCATTCGCATTTCAAAGCTGAGTGACTTTCTCTGAAATGGTGCTCCATAGGTACCTCCATGACTGCTAATACGGGGATAAGTTTTGCGTGGCCAGGGCTCGTCAGAGGCTCGTATATTACATACCAGGCCAATTCGTTTTGCTACTACGTGCTCTGGACCTGTTATTTGTATCTTGTGTAAAAAGGCTAAAGCTCTAGCGAATTGTTTTATAATTTATCAATTTAGGAACATTAGAGATTTGAACTAATTGTCACCATATATTGCGATGGCTAATGTAAAAAAGGAAAGCACAAAATGAGGGACTAGCGGATGTCTCAAGTTCTTTATCAGTCCAGGTTTCGTTTTCGTTGGTACGACTGGAGTTTCTATGCAACAAACGCTCAAACCGCTTACCAACAATTATACCCCGTAAGATCAAAAGCTAGTATATGAGTTTGAACCCTCCATGAGTAGTTCAGTGATGGCAGCGAAAACTGGGTTTCGTCGACGTTACCTGCAACGCTGATGCCCAATTCGAGTCGGTGGATATTCTGCGAAATTTTTCTTTGATAACGTCAGACAATAGGTGATACATACGCATATGGTGAATTTGTACTTGATGTTTGGCTAACTTACCGACCCCAAGTGATGCATCAGTTTCTACAATAATCTAATGATGAGAATTATGTGGAGGATTCAAATCTTCGCCGTGACGGGGAGATTTTGATATGAGAGTAATTCAAGGTCGAGTTTCAAATACCTGTTAAAATTTAGAACAACCACAGAGCAACAAATGTCTCTCTTATGTGGTATCC
This sequence comes from Rhipicephalus sanguineus, assembly GCF_013339695.2. Lineage (NCBI taxonomy): Eukaryota > Metazoa > Arthropoda > Arachnida > Ixodida > Ixodidae > Rhipicephalus > Rhipicephalus sanguineus. Next base: position 101,947,556 of record NC_051180.1, on the reverse strand, counting down.
ATTTTTTTTTGTTAATTTTCTTGCAGTTTCTTCGTGCTAGGATTTCCTTATATTGTCCTGCATATCGGCAATAAACTTCAGTTTTAAGTACGCGCTTAGCCTGTACTGCTCCTTCTTCTTACCTCTGTGTTCTGCGCTTTCAAGCATCGCGTCATTCAAGCACCACAGCAGCAGTGCGTTAGGCCTAGAGAGCGAAAAGAACAAAGGTTGAGTGAAAGGCAGGGAAGTTAACCAAAATAAAATTATGCGGTTTGCTACCCTGCACTGGAGATGGGCATTAAGCCAAGTTCATAGAGGTATCCAAGAGAAGCCGTTTTGTCTGGCACTTTTTTAAGTTAGCACAGTTCTTTCAGGCTGGGCAACGATCTGTGTTATGAACATAGGGTTTGGGGTTTAGTTTTTTTTTTTTTTGCAGAAACGTGTTCTATCGCAACAATATTAACTGCGAAGGAAATCACGTCTGAGGGACTATAAAAAGGTTCATCTTTTTTTCCTACATTTCTGCGTAAGCCTGGCTGACCTTTTAACTACAATGTATGGCCACCATGATACGGAACATTCAGCGTGTGATACGGGACAAGAACGTACAGAACAATATTACCATCTCCTCTGTGCTCTCATCTCATTTTTCGTGTTATTATTTTGACTGTTTCATCTTCAAGCGCGGCGCCAAGACGTTCCAGTTCAGACACTTCTGTAGCGGCAGCTCTATATGAAGTTAAATTACGTGCATTCCACGGCAAACTTCCTGCTCATGATACGTATGATTATTCACCCATACAAGAATACCTCCAAGCCCGAGTTCCGCTCTTATTGAAAGTCCTCTCGCTCCACCATATATTTTTTGTTCTTAGTTTGCGTTCGGCATTTAAGAAAGACCTTCCTTGCGTTAGAGAGAAAGCGCGGCACCCCTTTGCGCGCCCTGATTAGATTATTGCCGACTGAGCCATTCCGAGTACGTTTAGTCAAAGGCATGTTTACGTACTTCAAAGTCTGGCCGCACCACCTGAAACTAATCATTTCTTCGAGACACGAACACGCCACCTACAATGAAACACGAAACCATTTAGTAACACCGCTTTTATTCGGCACCCAAAGTGCATACCGCCGCCTCACTTGAGAATGCAGCGTGCCGACTTACACTTTCTGTCCTTGCTCTTACGGTTAGTCAAGTATTGCTCTCACTAGTTTAAGTCGGCGTTCTCTACCTGCGTATGATGTGCTTTGCTTTCATGACGAACGAGCGAGCGCGAGTGCTTAGTTTGGTGCGGATACACACGGATACCAGTGAGGACTCGTATCTAGCTTAACGTACATGCACTTTGGTTAACCTATTAACCTGCGTTCTAATGATTTCCGAAAACAAACGTACTACGGAAGTTGCCGTCGTATTGAATGTATCTTGTCCGTACCCGGCTTTTTCTTTCTTTGCGAAGGCAAGATAATTGTAGTCACTGTAATCGTAGCAGCCAGCTTAGCGTTGCTCCACATTGCAACCCCGTTCACGCCTTTACGAGTGCTTGTCGTTATCTTTTCAACACCCACCAGCAGCGCTTTTACTTTGTTTGCCATGTTATCCAAACCATATTTGCATGGCGCAAGCCATGCAAATACGGAAGCAGCTTTCCCCGAACAAATTCAGTGTTCTTGCTTTCTTTGAATTTCCTTCTATTTATCTTTCCTTAGTCGACGACTGCGCTCTCAAGCATACGAATAGGCGAACTATACGAACGTGCACACAAGGAACGCAATCGCCACAGAACAGTCTGCATGGATGAGGGGGTGCAGGTGCCGGAAAACGGACGAGCAGCGTTTGGACAAGGAATGGATTTAAGTGGACAATAGAATTGCTAGACATGAAAAAAAAAAGAATCTCGACTTCAGATTTCTTTTTAACCTACCCGAGGACGAACAGCCCGAGGTCACGACGACATCACCTCGTTCGAATTTCGCATTCTTCGTTGCCCGCTGAAAAATTACGCGAGAAACCCAGCGAAATTAAATGCGCGGCAAAGAAAAAAAGTTTTCGTTCGAAGACGGGAGAGGTTGACATGGTATGTGAGGCAGCTGTGTAGGCGCCGTAAAAAATAGTTTCGAGGAAATCAATTAGGTTCGAAAATTTGCTACGAGCACTCGAATTAGCATTAATTTGCATTCCGTGAAAGCTGAAATCCCACCGCGAACGCGCGTAGCGCGTATAACTCTAAATTCAGCTTTCTTTTCTTTTTCAAAGAGTAATTGTTTCATTTGCAGCTTTCTTATTTGTCTTCTCTACTTCTTGGTGATGTATAGCCTCGACTTTTCACGACTATATATGTAGAAAAAGACAGTGATTTAGATCATTTCCTTAATGATTATGTACCCTTCAAAAGAACGTAAATAATATTGTGACATTACGACAGCTGGTTAAGTGTATTAAAAGGTTGTTGCATCTCTTACTTTCACTATGACGCCGTCCTCTGAAACTTTAGGCCAATCAATTTATGTTTGGAAAGTTCGGCAATTATAAAGGCAACATTCTCTCATCTCATTCTCCCCGTTATATTGAAACTAGCATGTGGACTTTTACGCCGGAGAAAGGTGCGCGCTAAATTCAACCCTATCAAGGACTACAAAAAACGCTGCATGCATATACCTCCTTTCCCTTTTATTCCACCATTATATGTAAGCACACCGTATTTATTATGTCCGCATCCACCGTTTACGTACGTAACAGTGTATGAGGCTGCTTGGTTAGCTTTATCTCAGTGGTGTTGGTATCCACAGCAAGACATGACTACAGCAGTCATAATGAAAGTGATCACGTGGTCAGAAGGCATAGTTGTTGCATCTGCAGAGTTCAGTCGGATCGATAACCCATCAGCTTTTTTGGTCAATTCATTTATTCATTCGTTAATCACTCGGTCGTTTATATATATGTCGACGCGCGTCGGAATTAAAGGCGTACAGCCTTTCCTGACAAAGGGCCCAGGTCCTTTAGACGTACTCACATGGTCAGAATAAACACAAATCTCAAGGACGGCAGTACAACGCAGATGGCACGTGGTTGCAACTACAGCAACGAGGGTAACTGTGGAAAAAAATATAAATTATTCATGTTGGAAATGTGTCATGTTGTGTAGACTTAAGATATTACTGCAAGTCTGAATAGTCTTCGCAGATTTAATGTTGTTAGATACGGTGCATACGAAATGAAAGATGTGTAGAAAAGTTGTCATTACGTGTTCACAGAGCTGAGAACCGTAGCTGAAACGATTACGCTATATGGCCGCAGTAGGGCACAATGCACATGTCGCTGAATAACAATGCAGTAACCATTACTGCTTAATTTAGCGCTGTCGTTCATTAAACCATAGTATTTCGAATATCAAATAATTTATGCGGGGAAATGAATTGGTATCTCTCCTCATGTTTGTTCTCTTCCTATGACGAGCGCATACTTGTTTGGCATAAAGTGCCTTGGTCGAGTCAACTTGCAATGGGGGTCACGTTCTCGAACACCGACTACAATGCGTGTTTATGCTTCACAGCACTGTAATTCTCGGGGCGCTGACCTATGGCAGTTTCTTTTAAACACGAGTCTCTAAGAAGGGCATCACAGAGTGTTCGAGATAGTAAACCTGTCCTATGAGAGAGAGTTGTAACAAGAGAGAGAGAAGGATAGAAGAAAGGCATCGATTAAAAGGGCGTAGCACCTGCCAGCTACCATAAAAAACGTGTGACAGCTCCTCCACTGTGAAATCTGGGAAATTGCGTAGCACGGGCGCCCAGCGATTCCCGTTCAGAGTTCCCACTGCTCCGATTACCAACGTGTCGATGACGCCAATGTTCGAGACAAGCATGTAGGGTTTCCCCGGCATGAGTAGAATCTTTTTAGGGAGATTTGCAAACTCGCTGTGCGAAATGTGCGCTACCTTTTGCTGCGCTTTATGGACTTCCTGCTTGTTACGGCAGTTGAGATACGCGTCGTCTGCAGCGAGTCCCATCAGGTTGTTTCTCCCATCGGTTATAGAGACGCAGCGCCGGTGAAGCGTAGGGGGAGGGGCATGGTGGCGCCCTCTCTTGCGTGGCCCCGGAGTTAGCCGCAAGTTTCGGAAATGTTTTTAGCAATTTTTAGTTATTTATTGCCATTATGTCTTGGTTATTTGTGTTAAATATATTACTTTAGACTTTTTTCTTTTATTTCAACCCGGTTTGAGCATTGCTGGCCTTGTTATGGCCTGTATTGAGCGCTTTACTGTGAGAGTGATCATGCCACTTAAGATGCATGGATGGACGACAAGCCGAGCCCCTAAAGTGCTCTGTACTTAAAATTTCTAAGTGTTCAGAGGAAACTGTCCTTGGTGCGGAGGGTGGTACTTTGTCGCCCTCGTTACATGAAATTACAGAGCCAGACCGCAAATGCTAATTTCTAAATTCTTAAGCGAAAATTTCAGCACTGTGCCTTAGGGCAGCCACCCTCGTCCGAGCTGACAAGGAGGCCTGAGAGGCAGGACCCTAGGATGACCAGGGACAGGACACATGGCAAGGACAAGACTCCTGACGAAGAAAGTAACACACACACCACGCGCACTCAGGCCGCACCCTAGGCCACGCGGTCGATTTTAGGTATACGAGGCCGAACCTTCTATTCCCCGAAACCCCTACCAAGAGATGTTTCATTTACCGCTACTCCACTTGTTCTATTCCTTATGTCTTCCGTGTACTTTCTTGCCTACGTGCTGCCGTATTCAGACAAACTTCTGAGTTGGTGCAGATTTCTGCTCCAGATTACTGTTTCCTTCAGCACAAGAGCAAGGAAAGTATGGAACACCATGCCCTGTCAAATAAAAATGGCAATACGCTGCTCCCGTAAAATGCAACAGGCATGTGCGCATTCAGCTTGCATTCATGACGAGTTCATTTCGCTGCCGGTAGGACGCGTTACTCGGAAATGCATTTCCAATCAAGGCTGCTTGGCTAGCAATCTCGTGTACAAATTTCATGTGACTCCTGCCAATATAAAAAACGCAACACCTTGAAAGAACGTGAGCTTGGACATGTTTTGTAATCCATCTTAACACCTATAGCGCACAGAAAGGACAGGAAGACAGATACAACGTGGACGCAGCGCTAACTTCAATAAATGATTTATTTACGAAGCAGTCACGTGAAAAATATAGGAAATAACAAGCAATGCACGCAGGCGCATAAGTACGAGATTATTATTATTAAATATCATGACACATGTGACAGACGTGTAACCAACGATAACATGAGAGTACAAAGATATATTTACAAGATTACCAGGCCGTGTAGACGCAACGATCGTCCTCAGGTCACCCTTCCTATCACTTGGTGTTAAGACAACACCTTGTTTAGGCAGGTTGGGTCACGTGGTATGGACAAAAGCTATCCGTGACAAGGATGGGCGAAATTAACAAGGTGGTCGCACGTTTTATACGTATACGCACATAGCCGAAAAACACGATCTCTTTTTCTCTCTTCTTATATATATATGACACATAGAATGTGTGTGTAGGGAATGGTACACTTCATGACGTGCGCAAGAATATGCACTAAGGTCAATGAAACCGCCGAAATAGATAGTCGTATATCGCGTATTTTTCTGTCATATCACAAGGTCACGCAGCCTTAGCAATGCGCGCAGTATCGCCTTCTCGCTTGTCGCGCCCTCATTTCCGACACAGCAAGGTTAAAGCAGTGCGCGTGCGTGTGATGGATAGCGGCTCGAAAAACTAAGTCTTTTCGGAAGAGAACAGCGCTTAACTCCGCGACTGGCGGTCTCAGCGAAATTTTCTTTCTTGAGTTCATCTCTCAGAGACGACCACCTCGCCATCATCCTCTACTAGTCCTTTCTGTAAACTATAGGTGAGCAGGAGGAAAAGTTGGAGCGAGAGAGAGAGAAACCCGTGGTCGCGTCCTCTGCCTGGAATTTCCCGGCGCTTAATTGCTTCCTGCGGTGGATGCCCGTATGAAAGCTACGCGAAGCCCTTTGGCGCGGTGTGGTTGCGCGAATTGCGCTGTTTCTGTTGTTTCTCTTCCTTAGCATCAACTGCTTTACAATTACTTGCTTTTCTTTATCAGGACTGACGCCGGAATTGCCTGTGTGAGTAATTGTTTCCAGACTAGAGAACCAGAAAGGAAGTTAGCACGCGTGTTGTCAGGTGAGGGCTCGATCGCACTAAAATGTAGTAGCTGTGATTATATCCACTTGACTTCATTATTATCAGCATTAGTGATTTTAATGAAGAGTTATTTCTCGCACGACGTAACACGTAAGCACGACAATGCATAACTGACGTTTGCCCTCATAATTTGTGAAAAAAAAATGAACCTGCATTATTAAGCTTGGTCTCTTTTCGAAGGCGTTCTTACTTGTGTATACTTTCGAAATACAGCATACACCACCACGCGCATGTAGTACAGAGTCGAAATAGAGCACGCAGTCTTTACACGGCACATTTTAGCGTGAGGAAAAAAATGTGGAAGGGCGTATTCTAAATCAACTTTACCCATGAAAATGGCCTTTCACTCAAAACTAAAAGCTATAGAGGTGCTATCTGTTCAGTTGTACTACGCTGAAGAAACGGAGTTTGATATCGATAAAAGATATTCGATCTCACGAAGAGAATAGCGACTCTGCCAAAAGCATGGTGGAGTACATTCTGTGGAGTTTACCTTTCTACTGAGTTTTGTATTATCGAATATTTACAATGCACTCTCGTCTTATTGTGCGTATGTCGATGGGATAAACCTTTCCATGTTTGAGCATATAAACATTTTTGAGCATATGAGACCCGTCCAACGGATCAAGTACAAGCCTTATAATTTTTCGACTCCTGTAAACAAGCAGGAAGAAGCTACTCTTTGTGTTTTTTCCTCAGTGTTCTCATATGCTTTCGAAGAGAATTGCTGAACTTCAGCGATCGTGTCATGTTCTGTATTACAGCGCACTACCGGTTACTCGAAATGCCGTTGTAGTTTGAGTACACTGTATAGGACCCAATAACGAAAAGAAGCTATTCTTGTGCAGGCAGAATGCCGTATGTAAAGTCTTCTGCAATCAAATGCAGCCTCTTTAAAAAGGGAGTCATATATGTATCTACGGGTGTATGACGCATGTTGACGGCACACACTTGCGAATTGCAATTTCTTACTCTCTACCATCGGTCGTTTAGCGAGGCCGGTTGAGCGGAGAAACTTCAGCAGTGCCTTCGTCGCTTTCTGGTCGGAAGCTAGAAGGTTCCGGCACTCCAAAATTGATTGTTCAGAAAGCGGCTGGTCATTGGTCTTTGGGAGCTATAGTGAGGACAATGACACAGGACGTGCGCAATGTTTTCCTCACTGCCACAGTGAGCACAGGCAGCACTGCCTGCCATTCCGATTCGGTAAGCAAAGCTGTTCGTGAAAGACACTCCAAGCCACAGGCGGCAGAGGACTGTTGTTTCGGGTCGGGATAGTTCAGACGGAATTTGAAGTTGAAGTGTTGGATCCAGACGGTGAAGGCGGGTATGCAGAAAACCGGACGTATTCCACATTGAATGCGTTAGATCACGTGCGAGCAAGCGAATCTTTGATGCTGCATCGGTTCGTAATAATGGAATGGCTTCCTGCACGCCACCTTCGTGAGCATTTTTCGCAGAATTATCGGCAATTTTTTTTATTTTTTTACTATTTTTTCCTTCCTTATCTTTCCTCTCCCCTTACCCCTTCCCCAGTGCAGGGTAGCAAATCGAAAACTTCTGGTTAACCTCCCTGTCTTTCACTTAACATTTCTCTCTCTCTTACCCTCTAGATGTGCATAAATGTTTACATCAGAGTGAAATCGGGGCATGTCCTAACTTGTCATTACATACTACCCGTGTAAATAATGGTTTAGTCATTTTTCGCGCCTTGTTAAAGAGCATTTGGTCAACATTTAGATGCTATGTTCACAGGAACAAATGTCAGATGAGTTGTGCAGAATTAGCTGGGAGCAACACTGTCTAGAGACCTGGGCAATCTCGGTTACTTATACTCATGCTACAGGATCTTCTGACGCTCCTATACGAACAAACGCTCTTTTGCAGCGTTTTTTTCGTTCCTTTTCGAATTGGTCTTTGTAAAAACGTGCGACACTTGCAAGTTTCGGCATCCATTATAATAATATCATTCTTTATGTCATTTCTTTGAAATCAGCATTCAATACAAAAAATCTTATTCGGAAAGGACTTGAGCCGCAGTCGCAGTCAGTTCTTTAGCCTCTAAAGCGTGCCCCGTCCGCAAGACAGCTGGGGTTGTCGGGGAAGCCATACTCGAGATAGCCGGATTAACAGCCAGAATCAAACTGTGCTCGGTGTATATATGGTCAGCTTAATTATTTCGTTGAGTTTTGTTGTCAAATTATCCTTCGTTTCGTCAGTTGCTTTTTTGCAGCTCACGTTCTGTGCGATACAAATCTTGTACGGAAGAAACAGGGTTGTGTCTTACCCTGTAAAGCGTGCTTTGCCTGTAAAATTGCCACGGTTAGCGAGGAAGCCAAATTCGAGGAAGCCGGGCACGAAGTCGAAATGCGAACTGTGTCGTGTATGGTGCGCTCAATATAGTTTTCGCGGAAGTGTTCTCAAAACGTGCCTTCGCAGAAATGCTGAACTATTCAAAATCTGAACAGCCAAGTTTCATATATCTCGTTCTCCATTTGGAATCTGTAAAGTTTTGTACACGCAGTCACTGTAATTTTTTTTAAGCGAAATATCCAAA